>NW_027206290.1:19197500-19357500 GCF_024711535.1 Dipodomys merriami
AATGCTCAAAAATCAAGCATTTATACCTTCAAGGATTTAATACTACTTCTAAAGTCTTTACTTCCACTATAGTATCTTCACAGAACAAATAAGCAGCTTAGGTATAAAACTGGCATAATGTGGGAAAATTAGTAATGTACATGGCTCCTAACCTGTCCTCAAGTAGTTCATCAGTAATGAAGTCTGGAAAGACACACCTGTATATTCAATGACTTTAATGAATTCATCTTGTCTTATTTTTACAGTCAGTGCTGGGACTTGAAGTCAGGGTCTGGATACTGTCTTTGAGCTTTGTTGCTCAAGGCTAGCACTCTATTCACTTGAGCCACTTTCACCTTTTAGAGTGATTAATTGGAGATAAGAATCTCACAGACTTTCTTGCTTGGGCTGGTTTTGAACTATGATTCTCATATCTCAGCTTTCTGAGTAGGTAGGATTATAGGCATGACCCAACAACACCGAGCTTATTTGTACTTTCAAGTGAAGGTAGAATAGTTTTTTTTGTTGTTGTTGTTTACATAAAGAGGGTTGGTTATAGATATAACATTATACAAACTTGGTCAAGTAAACAGTAAAGCTGTCATTATTTCTGGCTACTCAAATCTGGGTGTTTGAAGATTTTCCCATCTCAGAGATCTGAAAAATATGATACTCACTTTCTCAGTGGCTTCTGAAAATAATTCCCAAGAAAAAGACAAGGGCTGTGACCAACCTATATATCTGTCTCATTCTCTCTACCATTACTACCAAAGTTACTGGCTTAATATATCAAACAAATATATCATTCATACTTTCTACATGCCAGGAATCTGGAGTGCATTTTAGTTAGGTGACTTGTTCCGGATTCTCAGGAAGTAGCAGGTAATATTAGACCATGTAAAACCCTTATCTGAGTGAATGGGACCAGATCTGTTTCCAAGATACCTCCCTCCTAAGGCTACTGGGAAGGGCCTCAGTTTCTCAGATGGATCCCTCCAGAAGTATACTGAGTATCCTCACAATGTGGCAACTGACTCCTCCCACACAGATCATATGTTACATGACTGAGCTTCTTAAGTCACACTCCTCATTTCTGCAATATTCTACTGGTTCCACAAGTTAGTCCTTGGGCAATGTGTGAGGAAACAATGTAAGAGCATAAATATCAGGAGGTGGGAACAACTAGGAGCAACCTTGAAAGTGTACCTACTTCCAAAGTGACCATATTATGGCTATATGTTTCATACACTGAGTTGAGCAAATATTTAAAAAGGAAATGGATGCTTATTATTTATGAATATATACTCATTAAGTGCAAAAATGTAACCTTTGAAAGGAAAAGATGACTACAGTTGCAAGGTAGTAATTATGAGGTTTTCTTTTTTTTTCTTTTTTTTTTTTTTTGGGGGGGGGTCCGGTCGTGGGGCCTGAACTCTGGGCCTGGGCACTGTCCCTCAGCTCTTCATATCAAGGCTGGCGCTCTACCACTTGAGCCACAGTGCCACTTTCGGTTTTCTTCTCTTTTTTTGCTTATGTGGTGCTGAGGAATTGAACCCAGGGCCTCATGCATGCAAGTCAAACGCTCTACCACTGAGCCACCTTCCCAGCCTGAGGTTTTATTTCTTAAGATGGATGATGTGAACTAAGTATTATGTTTTATTTTTTCCTTTTTAGTGATTGAAAGTCTATTATAAGAAAAACAAACAAAACAAAACTGATGCTGGAACCAAGCATCGGTGGCTCATGCCTGTAATCCTAGCTACTCAAGAGGCTGAGATCAGAGGAACACAATTTGAAGCCAGCCCAGTCAGGGAAGTCTGTGAGACTTTCATCTCCAATTAACCACCAAAAAGGAGGAAGTAGAACTGTGGCTCAAGTGGTACAGCACTAGCCTTGAGGAAAAAAGCTCAGAGACAGCACGAAGCCTTGAGTTCAAGCCCCATGACCAACCAAAAACAAAAACAAAAACAAAACTTCAGTGAGTTCAAGCCCTAGATTGGCACCAAAAAAATTTAAAAAGAAAGAAAAGATAGGCACTATTTTAGCAAATTGCTGTATATTTATTGGGATTTCTTTTCTAGCACATGTAGTTGACATATGGGTATGTAAAAAATTATTTAAATTTCATAAAAATTGTTGCCCAGGCTATCTTAAAACTCCAGAGCTCAGGCTGGGAAGGTAGCTCAGTGGCAGAGAGCTTGTCTTGCATGCATGAGGCCCTGGGTTCGATTCCTCAGCACTACATAAGCAGAAAAGGCCGGAAGTGATGCTGTGGCATGCAAGGCAAACGCTCTACCACTGAGCCACCTTCCCAGCCCGAAGTTTTATTTCTTAAGATGGATGATGTGAACTAAGTATTATGTTTTATTTTTTTCCTTTTTATGTTTTATTTTTTCCCATATATTTCTTTAGGAGGCTTGCACATGAAATCCCAGAGACAGAGATCAGGAGGATTACAGTTTAAGGCCAACCCTAAAAAAAAGTTAGCAAAATCCTGTTTCCACAAAACACCTGAGCATGAAGGTAAGTGCCTGTCATCCCAGCTATGTGGAAGGCTAAGAAAGGAAACAGAGGTTCAGGCTAACCTCAGCAGAAATGCAGATACACAGGCTAGGAATGTGGCTTACTGGTAGACTGCTTGCCTAGTATGCATGAAGTCCTGGGTTCAATTCCTCAGTACCATATACACAGAAAAAGCCAGAAGTAGCACTGTAGCTCAAGTGGTAGAGTGCTAGAGCCTTGAATTAAAGAAGCTCAGGGACAGTGCCCAGGCATTGAGTTCAAGCTCATTACTATAGCACATGCAAGAACCTGAGTTCAAGCCCCAGTACTAAGCCAAGCACCAATGGTTCACACTTGTAATCCCAGCTACTCAAAAGGCTAAAATGTAAGGATCATGATTCGAAACCAACACAGGGAGGAAAGTTCATGCGACTCATCTCCAATCATCAAAAAGCCAGAAGTGAAGCTGTGGATCAAGTTGTAGAGTACTAGCTTTGGACACAAAAGCTCAGAACAGCCAGGCACCGGTGGCTCATGCCTGTAATCCTAGCTACTCAGGAGGCTGAGATCTGAGGATCACAGTTCAAAGCCAGAGTGGGCAGAAAAGGCTCCACTCAAAAACCAGAAGTGGCACTGTGGCTCAAGTGATACTGTGTTCACTTTGCGCTGAAGAGTTCAAGCCCCACAACCAACCAAAAAAAAAAAAGAGAGAAAGAGAGAGAGAGAGCTCAGAACATCATCCAGTCCCTGAACTGAGTGCATACACACACACACACACACACACACACACACACACACACACACACACACACACACACACACACACACACACACACACACACACACACGACTATTCAAAAATAACCCAAACAAAAAAGGCTGAAATTTTGTTGCTCAAGTGGCAGAGCAACTGCACAGCAAGCAAGTTCTATACCCTAAGTCCAAAATCCAGTGCAATTAAAAAAAAAAAAAAAAGGGCAGTCCTCGTGGCTCCCACTTACAATTCTAGCTACTCAGGAGGCTGAAATCTAAGGATAGGGGTTCAAAGCCAGCCCAGGAAAGTCCATGAGACTCTCATCTCCAATTAACCACCAGAAAACTGAAAGTAGCTTTCAGTTTTATGGCTCAAAGTGTTAGAGTCTTCAGCAAAAGAACACAGGGACAGAACCGGGCGCCAGTGTCTCACACCTGTAATCCTAGCTACTCAGGAGGCTGAGATCTGAGGATCACGGTTCAAAGCCAGCCCGGGTAAGTAAAGTCCTTGAGACTCCTATCTCCAATAAACCACTAGAAAACCAGAAGTGGCGCTGTGGCTCAAGTGGTAGAACGCTTGTCTTGAGCTGAAGAGCTGAGGGATAGCGCCCAAGCCCAGAGTTCAAGCCTCACGATCGACCAAAAAAAAAAAAACAACTCAGGGACACAACCACTTAGGGACACCACCCAGGCCCCAAGTACAAGCCCCACAGCAGACCAAAAAACAAAAAACAACAACAAAAAAAAAATTGTTTTAGTTAATATATCTTAACCTTCTGTTCCACAGTCTAATACCCCAAACCTGTGAATACATGTTCCTGTATAAGCAGAAGGGACTTTGTATGTTTAAGTTAAGGATCTAGAGATGGGAAAGATATCCAGAATTATCTGGGTTGAGCCTGATGTAATCACAAAGGTCCTTATTACAGATAAGGCATAGCAACATAACATTTTTGGGGGAAAGGGGGAGCCTTTAGTTTTTTTTCAGGTAGTATCTGCACACCTGGTTGTCTACCTATGCCTCACAGCTGGGACCACAGCATGAAGCATTACAGCTAGCTTGTTCTTTAAGATAAGAGTGTCAGTAACTTTATGCCAGGGTTATCCTCAAACCTTGATCTTCCTATCTCTACCTCCTAAATTGGTGAGATTACATCCTAAACCACTGTACTTGGCCTAACATCATGATTTTCAGGCTCTGGCCTTCAGGACTATAAGAAACAAAATTTGTGCTGTATTAAAAGCCACCAAATTTGTGCTAATTTGTCACAGCACAGGAAACTAATGGGATACATATATCATATTCCATCAGATATATAGCACTGTAGCATATGAACATACTATATTTTATTTATTGTGTTGTTTGCTGTTTTCCTCCAGTACCAGGGCTTGAACTCAGTACGTCAGCCTGTTTTCCTACTCAGGTCTAGTCTTACCGTGCCTCCAGTTTCCATATTTAATTGAATTAATCACCTATTAATAAAAATTTAGGCTGATCCATTTTTAATATTGTTATATATACCAGCAGCCATGTAATCTTCTATTTACATTTTTTTCACATGTGTATGTTTCTCTTGGATTTATTCCAAAAGGTGAAACTGAGTCAATAATATTGTAAGTCTTTTGTTGTTGTTGCTGCTCTTTGTGGACAGTGGTACTTTCTGCTTTTGTTTTTGTATTGTGAGCCTCCCCACCCCCTCGTGCAGTCAAAGCTGGCCTGGCATTTGCCATCCTCCCATCTCACCCTTCCAAGTGCTGAGGCTACAAGCATACATAACTGCATAACCATGCCCAGCTTATATTGTAAGAGTTACCTTTTTTTTTTTTTTTTTGGTTGGTCGTGGGGCTTGAGCTCTGGGCCTGGGAGCTGCCCCTCAGCTCTTCAGCTCAAGGCAAGCGCTCTACCACTTGAGCTACAGCGCCACTTCCAGTTTTCTGGAGGTTTTATTGGAGATAAGAGTCTCACGGACTGTCGTGCCCAGGCTGACTTTGAACCTGGATCATCAAATCTCAGCCTCCTAAGTAGCTAGGATTACAGGCATGAGCCACCAGCGCTGGCTAAGAGTTACCTTTTTAAACCTGCTAAAAAGCTGTACTTTTTTTTTGGAAGGGGGAGGGGGCCAATGAGCTTGAACTCAGGGCCTGGGCACTGTCCCTGAGCTCTTCTGCTCAAAGCTAGCTTTAAGCCACAGCTTCTGGTAGTTAATTGGAAATAGAGTCTCTCAAACTTTCCTACCCAGGCTGGTTTAAACTGTGATCTCAGATCTCAGCTTCCAGAGTAGCTAGGATACAAGCATGAGCCATTGGTGCCTGGCAAAGTAGACATTTTCTCCAGAGATATCTCCAATAAACAACTCAGGAAAAAAAAAACAGAAGTAGGGACTAGGAAGGCAGCTCAGTGGTAGAGTGCTTGCCTTGCATGCATGAGGCCCTGGGTTCGATTCCTCAGAACCACATAAGCAGAAAAAGCCAGAAGTGGTGCTGTGGCTCAAGTGGGAGTACTCGCCTTGAGCTGAAGAGCTCAGGAACAGTGCCAAGGCCCAGAGTTCAGGCCCACGACTGACCAAAAAAAAAAAAAAAAAAAAACCAGAAGTGGTTCTGTGGCTCAAGTGGTAGAGTGCTAGTGTTGAGTGCAAAGAGACTTAGGGATAGTGCCCAGGACTTGAGTTCAAGCCCCAGGACCAGCAAAAAAAAAAAAAATTGAGGGATGAAGATGTAGCTCAGAAGTTCAGTGCTTGCCTAGCATATGTGAGGTCCTGCATTCCATGGAGGCAGAGAAAGAACACAAGTTCATCAAAAGAAGCCAGATGTAGCCAGCCGCTGGTGCCTCACACCTATAATCCTAGCTACTCAGGAAGCTGAGATATAAGGATCAAGGTCAAAGCCAACCCAAGCAGGAAAGTCCATGTAACTCTTATTTCCAATTAAGCACCAAAAAATAGTAGGAAAAACTGTGGCTCAAGTGTTAGAGCGCTAGCCTTAAGCAAAAACCTCAGGGATAGTGCCTTAGCCCTGAGTTCAAGACTCAGGACTGGCACCCAAAAAAAAGCCAAATGCAAAAAAGTATACACTGCATGATTCTATTTAAAATATGTGAAGCTGGGGGCTGGGAAGGTGGCTCACTGGTAGAGCGCTTGCCTTGCATGCATGAGGCCCTGGGTTCGATTCCTCAGCACCACATAAGCAAAAAGAAAAAAGCCAGAAGTGGCGCTGTGGCTCAAGTGATAGAGTGCTAGCCTTGAGCTGAAGAGCTGAGGGACAGCGCCCAGGCCCAGAGTTCAGGCCCCACGACCAGACCCAAAATAAATAAATAAATTAAATAAAATATGTGAAGCTGAAGATGAAAATTATCTACGGCAATGCATATGTATATGATATGCATTATTTATATGTGTGTATGTATATGACATACATCAGATATATGTGAAGTTCAAGCCCCACGACCGACCAAAAAATAAATATTTAGCTGGGCTGAGAATGTGGCTTAGTGGTATAGAGCTTGCCTAGCATGCGTGAAGCCCTAGGTTGCAGTCCTCAGTTTCACATAAACAGAAAAAACTGGAAGTGGTGCTGTGACTCAAGTGATAGAGTATTAACCTTGAGCAGAAGAAGCTGAGGGACAGTGCCCAGGCCCTCAGTTCAAGCCCCAGGACTGGCAAAAAAAATACAAATACACACACACACACACACACACACACACACACACACACACACACACACACACACACACACACACACACACACACACACACACACACACACACACACACACACACACACACACACACACACACACACACACACACACACAGTGGCACCTGTCATCCTTCTTTCTATATCAAAGCTTTCCTATGGACAAACAAAAATGAAAAAAAAAAAAAACATCCATAATAAAACCAGTTCTGTTGTGATTTCTCAAGATCCCTTCCAAGAATATAGGAACAAAAAGTTCCTTAAGGAATCCTAATAGAGAACTTAACATGACACTGAATAGCAGAACCAACAAAGAAAGCCCAGTTTAACCAGCTTTCAGGAACATTTTTTAGAGTACAATCATGAGAGTTGGATGAGCACAAAGAACAATGAACAAATACTATACCCACATTGTCTTTGGGTACTTAAAAGCATAAACTGCAATGGTAGAGTGCTTGTGTAGCATGTGCCAACAAGGATAAACTGCAAACAGCACAAGTTTAAAAAAAAAAAAACCCTCTCTTGATCAGACACAGTAGCTACAAATGCAAGAAGAGAAAAGGGTTGGGGGAAGGGGAGCTCAAGTAGTATTTCCATTTATTCAATCCTCAATACCACAAAAAAAGCTTTTTTTTATTGTTTTGACATGTTTTAGGCATAAACCATATTGAAAGAAAATTGTCCATAGCAACAAAGTTTTGGAAGCTAGAAAGTAGATAGAAGATCATTTTAAATAGTTTTCAATTTTGACGATGAAGAACAAACTCAATACACACCACAGACTCCTCAAAAGGCTCAGCAAAAGCCAGAACAAATATAGACAGGGACGGACACACGCACACACACGCACACACACGCACACACACACACACACACACACACACACACACACACACACACACACACACACACACACACACACACACACACACACACACACACACACACACACACTAGGTTGAAACCTAAATGTCCTCCAAACTGTTGAGCAGCCCCACCATAAGTGAGACAGTGGCACGTGGGGGGGAGGGCAGATGTATTCCTTCTAGAGGTAAAACCACCAGTAGTGGAAGAAGACATAGGAAGCACTTCCCAGTAGCCTTTTTTTTTTCTATGTCCAATCCTTTTTTTTTTTTTTTGTGAGAATACCGTACAGAGGAGTTACAATTACATGGGCAAGATAACGAGTACATTTCTCATCAAGCGTTGTTGCCTCCTCTTTGTTTCCCCTTCCCATCTCTTCACATACTCCTCCCCTCCTCTCCACCTGATCTGCCCCCCAACCCCCACCAAGGTTGTTAAGTTTGTTTTTCGACATAAGGACTTGTACATCTCATTGTTGCAATGGGTCCACCTGTATCCCCAGTTAAACGATTTGTTTTTTTCCTTTCCCCTCCACAAATTATACCTATATCAAAAACAGTGAACGTATGGGTTATATTGTGGGGGAGGGACATACAAAGCAACATAAAAATCATCTTATAAATATGATAGAAACAATTGCATGAAAGAGAAAAAAAACAAAACAAAAAATCCGGTAGCAGCCTTTTCCTGAACTCCTCATCTTGCCAGATCACTAACAAGTTGACTTTAACCTTTCAAGCAGAAAAAGTGAAATGTTGCCTGGGAAATCTGGACATAATGGAGAAAGCCTTAAACATTCTACCTAGACCAAAGGTTTTCAATCTTGACCATATGCTGGAATAATGGCAGTTCTTCAGTCCTGGAGTTCAATCCCCAGTAGTAGTGGCCTTAAAAAATACTGATGCGCCGGGCGCTGGTAGCTCACGCCTGTAATCCTAGCTACTCAGGAGGCTGAGATCTGAGGATCGCGGTTCAAAGCCAGCCCGAGCAGGAGAGACTGTGAGACTCCTATCTGCAATAAACCACCAGAAAACCGGAAGTGGCGCTGTAGCTCAAGTGGTAGAGCACTCGCCTTGAGCTGAAGAGCTGAGGGACAGTGCCCAGGCCCAGAGTTCAAGCCCCACGACCGACAAAAAAAAAAAAAAAAAAAAAAAAAATACTGATGCTAGCCAGGTGTTGGTGGTTGATGCCTGTAATCCTAGCTACTCATAAAGCAGACATCTGAAGATCTCAGTTTAAAGCCAGCCAGGAGAACCAAATCCAAGTGATTCTTTATCTCCAATTACCAGCAAAATAATAGAAGTGAAGGTGTGGCTCAAACTGTATAAAGTGCCAGCCTTGAGGAGAGCTCCAGACCTGAGCTCAAGCCCCAGTACCAGCATGCACACCACACCCACACCCACACCCACACCCACACCCACACCCACCCACACCCACACCCACACACTAATCTATAAAGATGGAAATCAGAATAGTGGGTCTCTGGCTACTAAGCAGGGATAATTCAAGAAGGAAAAACTCAAGAAGAAAAATTCTAAGATTTTTTTTAACATGTTCTGAATCATGCATTAGTTTACATAGCAAAAACCATCAAACCATTAAAATATTGTTGTTTTTTATGTGCAACAATACCTACCTTTTTTTTTGGTATGGTTAAGTATGTATGCCGGTCCTGGGGCTTGAACTCAGGGTCTGGGTGTTGTACTTTTAGTTTTTTCCACTTAAGGCTAGCACTCTACCACTTAAGCCACAGCTCTACTTCTAACTTTTCACTGATTAGTTGAAGATAAGGGTCTCATGAACTTTCCTGCCCAGCCTGGCTTTGAACTGTGATCCTCATATCTCAGCTTCCTAAGTAGCTAGGACTACAGGCATGAGCCACCAGAATCCTGCTAACACCTACAATTTTTTTTTGGGGGGGGGTTCCGGGCGTGGGGCCTGAACTCTGGTCCTGGGTACTGTCCCTCAGCTCTTCAGCTCAAGGCTAGTGCTCTACCACTTGAGCCACAGCGCCACCTCCGGCTTTTTTCTTTTTGTTTATGTGGTGCTGGGGAATCGAACCCAGGGCCTCAGGCATGCAAGGCAAGCGCTCTACCACTGAGCCACCTTCCCAGCCCCACACCTACAATTTTTAAAAGTATTTCTACTTGGGTGCTATCCCTAGAGATTCTAAAGTATGTGGTCTAACAGCAGAAAGGATAGTGTTTTAAAGCTCTCGTGATTGTAATGTGCAACCAAAGTTGAGAACCACTGCTGTAAGATTTTAGATTACAGAGTAAAACTGGAAGTCAGTAAGTCCTACTTACAAACTCAGGATTTCCAATTAGCTGTTAGTCACCCATTCTTAGCCATGAACAGACAACAAAGGATTACCAGTTAAGACTTCTCAGAAGGGTCACTTTTTTAAAGGATATAATACCAAACTGAAAAACAAGAGGTTAGAGGAAGCTATGCAAAGAAAACTTAAACTATACATACATACATATATATACATATATATATAGTATCTACACAGTATCTATATATTTTATATATAGTGTATTAGATATATAGATAGTGTATGTGTGTATGTGTGTGTATTGGTCCTAGGGCTTGAAATCAGGGCATGGGATATGTTTGAGTGCTCAAGGCTAGCACTCTACAACTTGAGGCATAACCCCACTTCTGGCTTTCTGTGGTTAACTGGAGATACAAGTTTCACAGACTTTCTTGCCCTACTGGCTTGGAGCCGTAAACCTGAGATCTCAACCACTTGAGTAGCTAGGCTTACAGGCATGAAACACTGGCGCCAACATGAAACTAAATTTAATACCCTAAAGATGGGGCTGGGAAGATGGCTCAGTAGTAGAGCGCTTGCCTTGCATGCATGAGGCCCTGGGTTCAATTCCTCAGCACCACATAAGCAAAAAGAAAAAAGCCAGAATGGCACTGTGGTTCAAGTGGTAGAGTGCTAGCCTTGAGCTGAAGAGCTGAGGGACAGCACCCAGGCCCAGAGTTCAGGCCCCATGACCAGACCCCCCCCAAAAAAAAATACCCTAAAGAGATAAGATATGGTATTCAGGAAACAAGAAAAGAGGTGGAGGAATAAATGACTGAATCGTGGAAAGGATGCTGAATCTACAACTTACAGGAGGGAATATGGTCAAAGAACATTCTAATTTGACTCAAAGAACTCCAGAGAAACTCAGGACCTCGGAATCTCCACCAAGCCAGTGGTGGACAAGCCTAAATTTAAAGAGAAGGGAAGATACTTAGTCTGCATAAAGTACAGCTAGAACCAGGCACTGGTGGCTCACACCTGTAATCCTAGCTACACAGGAAGCTGAGATCTAAGGATCTGACTCAAAGCCATCTGGAGCAGGAAAGTTTGTAAGATTCTTATCTCCAATTAACCACCAGAAAACACAAAGTGGCATTGTGGTTCAAAGTGGTAGACCACTAGCAAAAAGAGCTCAAGAGGTCTGGTAATGTGGCTCAGTGGTAATGTGCTTGCCTAACATGCATGAAGCCCTGAGTTTGATTTCTCAGTACACATAAACAGAAAAGGCCGGAAGTGGTGCTGTGGCTCAAGTGGTAAAATGGTAGCCTTGAGCAAAAGAAGCTCAGTGACAGTACCCAGGCAGAGTTCAAGCCCCAGAACTGGCAAAAAAAAAAAAAAAGAAAAAAAGAGCTCAGGGATATCGCCTAGGCCCTCAGTTCCAGCTCCACCACAGACAGACAGACAAATAAATAAAGTACAGTTAGATTCTCTAGGTTTCCCTTTCCGTAACTATCTCTTGTCCTCTCATAATTTATTCCTAGAAATACTGACCTGGAAAGACTCCAGACTCAAAGAGTAGAATGAGGCTCAAGGCTGAAAGCCAAAGGATTAAACAGAAGTGTTTATAGCAAACAGCAGGCCCCTACAGTTCAACTCTCAGAACACTGGCAGCCAGACATACATAATTATGCTCCTTTATCCACAAGACTTCAGTGGATACCTTTAACCTCAGATAGCACCTTTTCACCTCTTCACACTGTGGCTGAAACTAGTGGTCTGAAGCTGTACTCCAAGACTAACACAACTTCTTCACAATTTTACAGATAGACTTGTTCTTACATCAAATCTTAGGAAACTAATTTTCTTTCCTTATAAAGTCAAGAACTTGGGGGGGGATAGGAAGGGGAAACAAACGAGAAGGCTACAATGCTTGATAAGAAATGTACTCATTATCTTGCCCATGTAACTGTAACCCCTCTGTACATTATTTTCACAATATAAATAAATAAATAAGGTCAAGAACTTCCATTTTTTCATTTGCAAGCAGGATTTATGACTTTACTCTAGCACTTCCAATTTGCACTTGGGGCTGTTCACTACCCAAAATAAAGAAAACCTGTAAGCAAGCACTGACAAAAGTAGCTCTGACAACCCTATGGGAGTACACACCTGAACATGCTGGGTAAAAGGGGATCATATGCCACCTGGATGGAACAAGTCATCTGAAAGTTTTATCTGCTACTCAAAAAGGCATGCAATTTAAAGCTTTCAAGTTTTTATTTCTGTGATTTGCCATAGATATTTTCAGACCCTGACTGACTACAGGTAATAACGTCCTCTACAGTGACAATGTTCTGTTCAAGGCTCTGGGTTTAAGCCTCAGGACAGGAAAAAAAAAATCAATAGAGGGCTGGGAAGGTGGCTCAGTGGTAGAGCGCTTGCCTTGCATGCCTGAGGCCCTGGGTTCGATTCCTCAGCACCACATAAGCAAAAAGAAAAAAGCCGGAAGTGGTGCTGTGGCTCAAGTGGTAGAGCGCTAGCCTTGAGCTAAAGAGCTGAGGGACAGCACCCAGGCCCAGAGTTCAGGCCCTATGAACGGACCAAAAAAAAAAAAAAAAAACAATAGAAAAATAAGCTTACAGTGAAAAATGATCACAGCAAATTAAAAAAAATTAACAGGCATGTCACAAAAGAACAAATATAAAGCCACATAAAAATACACTAACACCTTCTACTAGAATAGCAAAAAAAATTATTCTGAAAACATCAGAAAGGACGAGGGTAATGTGTCTGCTCACTAGTACAACCACTTTGAAAAAATATTCAACAATATCAAAAGTTTTCATGTGTACATATCTCAAAAACCAGTGGTTGGGCTGGGAAGGTGGCTCAGTGGTAGAGCGCTTGCCTTGCATGCCTGAGGCCCTGGGTTCGATTCCTCAGCACCACATAAGCAAAAGAAAAAAGCTGGAAGTGGCACTGTGGCTCAAGTGGTAGAGTGCTAGCCTTGAGCTGAAGAGGTAGGGGACAGCACCCAGGCCCAGAGTTCAGGCCCCACAACCAGACGCCCCCCCAAAAAAAAAAACAGCTGTTGGCATATAGTGGCAACAAGCCTATTTTCCCAGCACTGAGGAGGTAGAAGCAGAAGAGTCACAAGTTCCCGTCTGTGGTCAGCCTGGACTACATAGCCAAATCCTGTCTGAAACAACAACAAAAACCAATCCTCATGCCTAGAATCGTAGCAACTCAGGAGGCTGATATCCAGAGAATGGCGGGTCAAAACAAGCTGGGGCAGAAAGATCGAAGACACTCCACCTTCACAGCCTTGCGAGTTGAAATTTTTTTTTTTTTTTTTTTTTTTTTTTTTTTTTTTTTTTGGTCGTGGGGCTTGAACTCTGGGCCTGGACGCTGTCCCTCAGCTCTTCAGCTCAAGGCCAGCGCTCTACCACTTGAGCTACAACGCCACTTCCGGTTTTCTAGTGGTTTATTGCAGATAGGAGTCTCACGGTCTCTCCTGCCCGGGCTGGCTTTGAACTGTGATCCTCAGATCTCAGCCTCCTGAGTAGCTAGGATTACAGGCGTGAGCCACCAGCGCCTGGCGCGAGTTGAAATTTTTTTACAAGGAAAAAATAATAATTCCACTACTGGTTTGTGGTTGGTTCATTCAGTAAAAATGTGCTACCTATACACCTCAGTGTTGTTTGTTTTGCTTTGTTTTGTTTTGTTTTGTTGGGGGGGGTCGTCCGGTCGTGGGGCCTGAACTCTGGGCCTGGGCGCTGTCCCACAGCTCTTCAGCTCAAGGCTAGCGCTCTACCACTTGAGCCACAGCACCACTTCTGGCTTTTTTTTCTTTTTGCTTATGTGGTGCTGAGGAATGGAACCCAGGGTCTCAGGCATGAGCCACTGAGCCACCTTCCCAGCCCTTGTTTTGTTTTTTAACATAAAGTGCTCAAGGATGATTGTAAACCTAACATTTTTAGGCTAGGGGAGAGGAAAAACGCTCCAGAACATTTATGAAGTTTTGGTTAAAAAAAAAAAAAAACAGAAAAGGTTACTGCCACACAGCCCAGAACAAAGACCAACAGCTACCGACAGATCGTTTTTCCCTAACTTCATCAAGCACTGGAATTCATTCTTCCAGGGAAGAAAGGAGCTCATTATTCCACACTGTAACCCAAAGAAAAGCTATCTTTGCAAGAAACCGCTGTTGCTTTTCAAAATCACCTCTCACTGCACCGAGAAGTTACCATGCCATAACTTTTCCAGGTTATAAACTCTGCAGTCCAGGGGATAATGTCCAAAGGGGAGAGCCGCCCCCAGAAGATCCGAGAGAGAAATCACAGCCGACTCTCAACGCCGACCACCACCATCCGACCTACCGGAAATCCTGCGGTTCCTCTGGGGCTCGCCCCGCTAGTCATGAGGTGATTCAGTACTGGCCACGACCTCTGTTCAAACGCATCCCGCGGGCTCACCTGGCACACCTGGCGTGCCCATCACCTGCCCGCAGCCGCTGCCATGCGCAGAATTCCGCCCGAAGGCCAAAGAAAGACGCCAACTTTTCAAGACAGGGGCGCGGCAGTCCGCAGAGGAGAGAACCGACTTCTGGCTTGAGGGGCACAGGCGGATTCGTCGGGGACACCCCCCCCCAGCTCCGGCAGGACTGGCCCCGGGAACGCCTCGGGGCTCCCCCCCCCCCGCCCCCGCGCGCCAGCGCCCTGGGAGGGAGGAGGCGAGCGCGGGGAACTTAGGCCCCGGCGGGGCGCCCGCGCCGCAAGTTGGACGGCCGCGCGGGGACCCCGCCACGCCTCGGCCCCACGGCGCGGCCCACAGACCCCCGCGCTCGCGGCCCCGCGCGGCGGCTCTCACCTTGGAAACCTGGGGTGGACTTCGCCGTAAACATTAACTTCCCATCCAGCCGGCAGCCGCGCCGCCGCGTCCCCGCGCCTCGGCCCCGCGTTCTCCACACGCGCTGCACTCGCTCAAGGCCGCCTCACCCTCCCCTCCGGGCGCCGCCGCGGTCTCCAGTCCCTGCCAGCCCCTAGTCTGCGCGCCCCTCAGCGCCTTCCAGGGTCCGGCCCGGTCACGTCAGGCAAACCCAAGGCGCAGGCGCAGCAAGGCCTTAAAGAGACCCGTCCGCCTCTACCGCATAATGGGTTCGAGCAGGTTAGGGGCCGGGCGGGTTGGCCGAGAAAAGCAGAAACTGAAGCGATTGGTCCGAGTGGATCTGGAGGGCGTGGCCTTCCCTCTGTCTCCGCCCCCTCCTCGGAGCACCCGCCCTCGGCCCTGCAAATTGCTGACCTCCCCACTCGCTGGGACCGCCCCTTTCCTGTGAACGCGGCGCGCAGAACTCGCCCCCCGCCCCCCCTCTCCCCTGACTCCCTCTCCCCACTTCCCGAATCTCCTGGTACACCGCCGCCCGCCAAGGAGCTGCGGGCCTGGCACGGCCCCGCTGTCCACTTACAGGTCTTCCAGGCTGAGTTTCGTGTGGAGCCCCGTGTATGTGCGGTCCAGCCCCGCAACCATCCAAAATATCGGAGAAGAAATTCTTAGAAGGAAAGAACTTAGTCTGAACTGGGCGCCGGTGGCTCACGCCTGTGATCCTAGCTGCTCAGGAGGCTGAGATCTGAGGTTCAAAGACAGCCCAGGCAGAAAAGTTGCCCCCTCATCCCACCCCCAGACTCTGATCTCCAGGTAACCACTCAAAAACCGAAAGTGTAGCTGCCGCTCAACGTGGTAGAGCGCTAGCCTGGAGCAAAAGAACTGAGGAACGACACTCAGGACCTGAGTTCAAGCCCCACAACCGACCAAAAAAAAAAAAAGAGGAACTTAGTTTTGGACAGAAGCAAACTATTAATCCTGGTATTGGGGCCAGATGGACAAAAGCATTAAGAAAGTTAACATAGGGCTGGGAAAGTAGCCCCGTGGTCGAGCGCTCGCCTTGCAATCATGAGGCCCTGGCTTCGATTCCTCAGCACCACATAAGCAAAAAGAAAAAAGCCAGAAGTGGTGCTGTGGCTCAAGTGGTAGAGCACTAGCCTAGAGCTGAAGAGCTGAGGGACAGTGCCCAGGCCCAGAGTTCAGGCCCCACGATTGGACCAAAAGAAAAAAAAAAAAAAAAAGAAAGTTAACATAAATTCTTTCCATTATACATCTAGAAATGACAAAAATGATTTTTTAAAATGATGTATTTATCAGCATGCATACAAGAACTCCAAATTTACTTGTGGAGATTAGATGCCCCTGGTTATTTTTCTCAATTAAATGTATAAGAATCTCCAGCAAGGAGATTCAGTCAAAGAAAAACTTTTTCAGCAATATTAGGAAAGAACAAGAAATAGGAACTAAAACCATGTCCTCCACCCAGAAAAAAAAAAAAAACTGAAAACTTAAAACTTATCTGAGGAAATATTTCTTTTCTTTTCTTCTTTTTCTGGTTGTGGGGCCTGAACTCTGGGCCTGGACACTGTCCCTCAGCTCTTCAACTCAAGGCTAGCACTCTACCACTTGAGCCTCAGTCCCACTTGCGGCTTTTTCTGCTTATGTGGTGCTGAGGATTCAAACCCAGGGCCTCATGAATGCAAGGCAAGCACTCTACCACTGAGCCACCTTCTCAGACCCATGAGGAAATATTTCTACCCAACTTGGTCATGCTATTACTTACAATTTCTGTTATTGATTTCATTGTAACTTAATGCATCTTGCTTAAGAAAAGTTAAAAGAAAACTATCTACTTCTCATTCAATCTATAGGCGAATCCTCTTGATTTTCTTTATTTCTTTATTTATTTTTTTTTTTTTTTGTCGGTCGTGGGGCTTGAACTCTGGGCCTGGACGCTGTCCCTCAGCTCTTCAGCTCAAGGCGAGCGCTCTACCACTTGAGCTACAGCGCCACTTCCGGTTTTCTGGTGGTTTATTGGAGATAGGAGTCTCACAGTCTCTCCTGCCCGGGCTGGCTTTGAACCGTGATCCTCAGATCTCAGCCTCCTGAGTAGCTAGGATTACAGGCGTGAGCCACCGGCGCCCGGCTTTGATTTTCTTTATTTCTTATCTGCCAGCATTGGGTCTTGAACTCAGGGCCTTGGTGGCCTTAGCATTTCCACTCAAGGCGGGCACTATAGCATTTGAGCCATAGCTGTACTTCCAGCTTTTTGCTGCTTAATGGGAAAGAAGAGTTTCACAGAGTTTCCTGCTTGGGCTGGCTTTGAACTGTGATGTTCAGATCTCAACCACCTGAGTAGCTAGGATTCCAGGCATGAGTTGCCAGCACTCAGAGCAATCCTCTTGATTTTTATCTGCTAAAGTTTCCTAGACTCAGTCCTCTTGTATCTTCACCACCACTCTACTCAGAACTAGGTTCAGGAATTAGAAGCATGGATCAGGTGGTAGATCACCAGCCAGTGAGAAAAAGCATCAGGTACAGAGTTCAAGTCCTGGTCCTGGACAAAAAAAAAAAAAAAACTAGATTCACCTGGGAGGTGAGACGTAAGGACCTTAATCTTTTAAGTAATTTATTACGGCTGGAGGCATGGCTTAGGAATAAGAACCTGCAAGGAGTAAGGCTCTGAGATGAAAGGTCAGAAGAGGGGTGGTTAATTCATTTATCACTATGGTTGTGGGCTTGAATTTAGGGCCTGGGTGCTGTCCCTTGAGCTCTTCTGCTCAAGATTAGCACTCTACCACTTTGAGATATGATGCCACTTCCTGTTTGGGGGTAGTTAATTGGAGATAAGTCTCACAGACTTTCCTGACTGGGCTGGCTTTGAACTACAATCCCCAAATCTCAGCCTCCTGAGTAGCTGTGATCACAGACATGAGCCACCAGTGCCTGGCCCTCTAATCCATCTCTAAGTCTCTCCACTCACCAAGCAGTAACTTTCTAAAATTACTGAACAATGTTACCATGCCATTTTCCAACAACTTCTCATCTCAATACGTCTGTACTTTTCATAGGTTTCACTTTGCTTTTGTCTGTTTTGTTGGGGAGGGTGGTTGGGGGTTTTTTGTTTGTTTTTAGCTTCTCCTCTTAGTTTTAGAAGGGTTTTTGGAGGGAAGGAAGTGTGAGTGTGTGTGTGTGTGTGTGTGTGTGTGTGTGTGTGTGTGTGTGTGTGTGTGTGTGTGTGTGTGTGTGTGTGTGTGTGTGTGTATGTGTGAGAACTGGGATTTGAACTCAGGTTCTTGTGCCTTCTAGGTAATTGCTCTCTGTTTTGTGCCATGTCCCTAACCCTTCCCATTCTCTTAGATAAAGCTTTCTTTTTTTCTTGGCTGTGGGGCTTGAACTCTGGGCCTAGGCAATGTTCCTCAGCTCTTCAGCAAAAAGTGAGCACTCTACCACTTGAGCCACAGCTCCACTTTTGGTTTTCTGGTGGTTTATTGGAGATAAGAGTCTCAGACTTTCCTGCTCAGGTTGGCTTTGAATTGCAATCCTCAGATCTCAGCCTCTTGAGTACTGAGTAGCTAGGATTAGAGGCACCAGCCCTGGTGCCTGGCTTAGATAAAACTTTCTAGTGGGGCTGGGAAGGTGGCTCAGTGGTAGAGCGCTTGCCTTGCATGCCTGATGCTCTGGGTTCGATTCCTCAGCACCACAAGAAAAAAGAAAAAAGCCAGGCTGGGCGCTGGTGGCTCACGCCTGTAATCCTAGCTACTCAGGAGGCTGAGATCTGAGGATTGCGATTCAAAGCCAGCCCGGGCAGGAGAGACCTTGAGACTCCTATCTCCACTAAACCACCAGAAAACCAAAAGTGGAGCTGTGGCTCAAGTGGTAGAGCGCTCGCCTTGAGCTAAAGAGCTGAGGGACAGCACCCAGGCCCAGAGTTCAAGCCCCACGGCAGACCAAAAAAAAAAGACCAGAAGTGGTGCTGTGGCTCAAGTGGTAGAGTGCTAGCCTTGAGCTGAAGAGCTGAGGGACAGCGCCCAGGCCCAGAGTTCAGGCCCCAGGACCGGACCCCCCCAAAAAATAAATAAAACTTTCTAGGCAAATGCACATGGGTTAGGACTCTGTCCACTACTCCATCACTTTTCACTGCTCATACCACAGTCCATCCTGTTCCCTCTGTTCCAGCCACACTGGCTTGTTATCTTCCCTTCCTCTTTCCTGTTTACCAGCTTCCTCCATCCAGAGTTTGCTCAAACTTTGTTCTGTGCCTGGGGAGTTCTTCCAACCCTTATCTTCCTGACTTTAGCCTCAGTCTCTACCTCTGAGGAGTACCTTCTGCCTCCCTGGTGTCACTGCAGGAAACTGTAAATGTAGGGCTATTTTGTGAATTCTCATTTCTCCTACTAGACAGCCCCATAAGACCAGACATTTGGTTTTGTTTCAGTCACAGTTCTGTTTTCACATTTGTTCAATGAAAAAGAATTATGGGTATTAGAATTTATATCAGATTTGCCTAAAAGGTTTTCTGAGTCACAAATGTCACAATTTGACATTTGAAATCACTCTAGAAAAAAAATTTATTTTTATGCTGATTCTATATTGCATTAGTTGGTCTATCAAAAGACTTTTTGGAAGCTGGTCTACAGTAGCTCACACCTATAATCCTAGCTATTCATGAGGCTGAGATCTGAGAATTATGGTTTGAAGCCAACTGGAGCAGACAAACCTGAGAGACTCTTATCTCCAATTAACAGCAAAAAGCCAGAAATGGAGGTATACCTCAAGTGGTAGAGCACCAACCTTGAGTGAAAAAGCCACAAGAGTGTCAAGACCTAAACTAAAACCCAGGACTGGCACCAAAATAAATAGAGTCTTCAGATAACCTTTAAGATGGATAAAAAGAGTACCTAGGGGCTGGGAAGGTGGCTCAGTGGTAGAGCACTTGCCTTGCATGGTCAAGGCCCTGGTTCAATTCCTCAGCACCACATAAGAAATAAGCCGGAAGTGGTGCTGTGGCTCAAGTGGTAGAGTGCTAGCCTTGAGCTGAAGAGCTGAGGGACAGCTAACCTTAATACACTACTAAAACTGCAAGAAGTAAATATAAGAAAAAACACTTTGAGATATAGAAATAGCCAAAAGCTTTCTAAATAGAACTCCACTAGCTCAGGTGTTAATAGCAAGTGATTCCATGCATCAAATTAAAAAGTTTCAGTGATCAAGAGTGAAGAGACACTCTATAACATGTGAGGTCATTCCTCTGATAGGGATTAATATCTAGAATATGGAAAGCACTCAAAAATTAAACACCAAAAGAACAAATAACTCTATCAATGGCTAGGTGAACAGATAGTTCTCAAAAGAAGAAGTACAAATGGCTAGTAGATAGATATATAAAAATACTCAACATCCTTAGCATTCTGGGAACTAAAAATACACTGAGATTCCTTCTCACCCCAGTCAGAATAGCTATCATAGAAGCAGCAACAACAAATGCTGACACAGATGGAGTGGAACATTATACACTGTTAATAGGAATGTAAATTATTACAGCCACTATGGAAAACAGAATGGAGATGCTTCAAAAAAACTAAAATAGAAGTACCATATGATCTATCTATAGCACTCCTGGGCATATACCAAAGGAATCTAAGTCTGCACATAATAGAGACACTGCACACACATGTTTACTTCAGTACTGTTGACAGCCAAGTTATGGAATCAGCCTAGTAAACTCAACAACAGATGAAAGATAAATAATGGTATATATACACAATGGAGTATTATTCAGCCATATAGCCAAATTAAACTATGTCATTTGCAGGAAAATGGGTGAAACTGGAAATTATCATTTTAAGGCAGATTTACAAAGACAAATATCCATGTTTTCTCTTGTGTTTAGAACCTAGATCTAAAAACATATGAGCATGGAGCTGGGAAGGTGGTTCAGTGGTAGAGCTCTTGCCTTGCATGCATGAGGCCCTGGATTCGATTCCTCAGCACCACATAAGCAAAAAGAAAAAAGCCAGCCGGGCGCTGGTGGCTCACGCCTGTAATCCTAGCTACTCAGGAGGCTGAGATCTGAGGATCGTGGTTCAAAGCCAGCCCGGTCAGGAGAGACCGTGAGACTCCTATCTCCAATAAACCACCAGAAAACCGGAAGTGGCGCTGTAGCTCAAGTGGTAGAGCGCTCGCCTTGAGCTGAAGAGCTGAGGGACAGCGCCCAGGCCCAGAGTTCAAGCCCCACGGCCGACAAAAAAAAAAAAAAAAAGAAAAAAGCCAGAAGTGGCACTGTGGCTCAAGTGGTAGAGCGCTAGCCTTGAGCTGAAGAGCTGAGGGACAGTACCCAGGCCCAGAGTTCAGTCCCCACGACCAGACCCCCCCCCAAAAAAATAATAAAATAAAAACATACAAGCAAAGAGATGTGAGTATACAAAAGGGGCATAGGGCTGGGAAGGTGGCTCAGTGGTAGAGCGCTTGCCTTGCATGCATGAGGCCCTGGGTTTGATTCCTCAGCACCACATAAGAAAAAAAGCTGGAAGTGGCGCTGTGGCTCAAGTGGTAGAGCGATAGCCTTGAGCTGAAGAGCTGAGAGATAGTGCCCAGGCCCAGAGTTCAAGCCCCACGACCAGACCAAACCAAAAAAAAACAAAAACAAAAAACAAAAGGGGGCATATACTACTTAGAAGACAGTCATCAGGAGAGTGAAGGGGACCACAGACAATGTTGGAAATGTTACAATGAAACCCATTTTATAATTAAAAAAAAAAAAAAAAAAAAAAAAAAAGCCGGGTGCTGGTGGCTCACGCCTGTAATCCTAGCTACTCAGGAGGCTGAGATCTGAGGATTGCGGTTCAAAGCTAGCCCGGGCAGGAGAGACCGTAAGACTCCTATCTCCAATAAACCACCAGAAAACCGGAAGTGGCACTGTAGCTCAAGTGGTAGAGCGCTCGTCTTGAGCTGAAGAGCTGAGGGACAATGCCCAAGCCCAGAGTTCAAGCCCCACGACCGACAAAAAAAAAAAAAAGATATCAACCAGTGGTGCATGTCTACCATCCTAGTTCTTTGGAAGGCTAAGATCTGAAAGATGAAAGATCAAAGTTAGCCCAAGCAGAAAAGTGTGAGAGACTCCATCTCCAAAATAACCAACAAATTCAGGCAGCACCATGAAGGCTCACACAAGTAATTATACCCACTGAAAAAAAAATGAGATATGAGGATCATAGTTCAAAGCCAGCCCAGACGAATCCAAGAGACTCTTATACCCACTTGACAAGCAAAGAGCTGGAAGTGGAGGAATGTTTCAAGTAATAGAGTAGCAACCTTGAAGTGAAAAGGCGAAGAAAGAGTGTGAGATGGTGAGTTTAAGCCCCAATACTAACACACGCACACACACACACACTCACACACACACACACACACACACACACACACACACAAAGCTGGTACACATACAAACAAACAAAAGCTGGGTTAGAGGCATGCCTCAAGAGGAGAGCACCAGGAAAGCAAGCAAGTCAAGCAAGCAGGCAAACCAAACAAGTGTATAAGGCCCTGGGTTTAAACCCTAGCATTACATGTGTGTGTGTATACATACACACACAAAACAACCCACCAATAAAGTCTACTATTTACTAAATAAATAATACAGAGTTCTCAAAGTGCCACATATCCACTCCTGAATTAACTACAATAACTATGGGATGGACTCATAAAGTTAATAACACCAGGTGCTTCAAAAGATGAAGACTGGGGGCTGGGAAGGTGGCTCAGTGATAGAGTGCTTGCCTTGCATGCATGAGGCCCTGGGTTCGATTCCTCAGCACCACATAAACAGAAAAGGCCAGAAATGGCATTGTGGCTCCAGTGGTAGAGTATTAGCCTTGAGCCAAAAA
Organism: Dipodomys merriami; assembly: GCF_024711535.1. Classification (NCBI taxonomy): domain Eukaryota; kingdom Metazoa; phylum Chordata; class Mammalia; order Rodentia; family Heteromyidae; genus Dipodomys; species Dipodomys merriami. Next base: position 19,220,319 of record NW_027206290.1, read on the forward strand.
ACTCAGGGACAATGCCCAGGCCCTGAGTTCAAGCCCCAGGATTGGCAAAGAAAAAAAAAAAAAAGAAAAATTCTACAAAAGGCAAAAGGAATCATGATGAAAAGAATTCTATCAGGTATAGAACATTGTACTTGACTTGTACAATCCCTGTGTTTAATCCCCAGCAGTACACAAACACACACACATATATACACACAATTAGGAAAACATAGTTTGTCATTTAGCTTCTAAGTAGCTCCAAGATTTTGCATAATGACTAGCTATTCAATATATTTTGAATGAATGATGAAAAAGAAGACTTACTGATACAAATTATATTAATATGAAATATATATTTTTTTGGCCAAGCATCATTGCTTATGCCTGTAATCCTAGCTACTTAGGGGGCTGGTATCTGAAGATCAAGATTCAAAGCCAGCGTGGGCAGGAAAGTCCCTGAAACCCTTATCGCCAAATAACCTCCAAAATGCCATTAGTAGGCTAGTCTGGAGCACAAAAGCTTAGAAATAGCACTTAGGCCTCAAGTTCAAGCCCTAGGACCAACCCAAAAGAAAAAAAGAAAGAAATACATATTTTTTTCTTAGAGCTAATAACTTCTGTATTCATGCAAATTATAATACTATAATCGAAGTTTTCAAATTTATATTATTAAATGTATTACATGTATATCTTTAATATATGCCAACTTCATCCTCTATACCACATACCTGAGATGTATTATTCCAAATGAATAGCCTCGAGGAGGGAAGTTTGTATCATTAGCTCTGACTCTCCAGTCCTCTCCTGGGTTTACTCCATTCACCCTGAGCATAGCAATTTCTTTGGTGAGAGATTTTGCACTTCTACATCACACTGCAATAGCTAATTCTGATCGGAGAAAAAGCTAATTCTAGCACTCCTGAGTGCTGGAGCACCTGACTAAGTGAAATCTCACGGCGTGAATTCCATATCACCTTGGCTCCAGCTCCGGCCTCTCCACCAGTCACATGCCAGAACCTCATTTGAGAAAGAGAGGTGGTAGATGCAGTTTCTTTATTTGCAGTGAACTGGGTTAGCAATTCAAAGTTTTTGATGTTGTCATGGATTTAGGTCACTCTCTGGAGAGGGGAATCTCTATAAGCCTAGCATGGGTTAAATCATAGATACCATGCCCTTAACTGCCAAAAATGTTGAAGGTACCTGAGCTCTATTTTTTTTCTCACAAAGGAGGAAGTGAGCCAAATACTGGTGGTTCATGCCTATAATCCCAGCTACTCAGGAGGTCGAGATTTAGGGATCAAGGTAAGAAACCAGCTCAAGCAGGAAAGTCCCTGAGACTCTTATCTACAAATAACCCAGCAAAAAGACACAACAGAGCTAGTAGCTCACGCCTATAATCCTAGCTACTCAGGAGGCTAAGGTTTGAGGATCACGGTTCAAAGCCAGTGTGTGTGTGAAATTCTGTGAGACTCTTATCTCCAATAAACCACCAGAAAACGAGAAGAGGCGCTTTGGCTCAAGTGATAGAGCACTAGCCTTGCGCTGAAGAGCTGAGGGACAGTGCCCAGGCCCAGAGTTCAAGTCCCATGAACGACCAAAGAAACACACACACACACACACACACACACACACACACACACACACACACACACACACACACACAGAACTGGAGCTGTGACACATGTGGCATAGTACTAACTTTGAGCAAAAAAAAGAAGCTGAGACAGTGCTTTCAAGCCCCAGTACCAGCATTGAAAAATAGATAAAATTAATTAATTACAAAAATAAAATCACTGAACAGTCACACACATTGCCACCAATTAGAATTTGTAAACAATTACCATAGCAACCAGTCATTTGCTTAGCTCATAGCTCCTTTATGTGAGAAATCTGAAGCCCATGCAGACCTCTTCTGTGCATATATCTTTTAAAATATTAAAAATAAAAGCTAGGCAGCAGCCAGTTATTAGGGGGAGAGAAACAGTGTTGCATTACAGGTCAATTACAGAAGTGCCTCGGCTTGCAGGTGCAGAATTAAACCTAAGGCCTAACTTCTTGTTCCCCTCACCTGAATGGCCACAACAGAGATAACATTCTTTAACCTGTGCACAAGCTGTTCCCATGTTTTTTAAAGATTAAGCAAAGCGTGCAAAGCCCAGTTCAATGATAAAATATGCAACTGCATTTTTTTTGAGTTCTAATATAAAACCAAAGCTTATTTCAGACGTTTACCTGCTTCCTATCAGGGTTTCTACAGGCAGCCGTCATTTTGGTGGCACCCATGATGAACGGAGAGGCGGCTACACTGGGGATTTGAATTGAATTTCCAGCTGACTCATAGGGAGTGTTTACAACTGCAGCATTCCGACTGGATCCACCCATTGAACAGCCTTTCTTTCCAACCTTCCCTTCATTATGCAGTAACTTAGGGGAAGCTGGGAATGTGGAGGACTGGCAAGATTGAAACCGGAGCTTTCTGCTGTCTTCTGAGTACTAATTGATTTTGCTTTTCTTTCCTCTTTCCTTCCCTCCCCTTTCCTCCCTCGGACCCTCCCTCCTTCTCTCCCTCTCTCTCTTTCCCACGACTTGATTTGACTCAGAATGATCTCAAAACTGTCACTGTGAATGGAATGCTGATTCTAAGGCACTGGCTAGAAAGTTCTATAACTAAATAGTTCCCGTTGGGGAATTTGGTTATAGACAAAAGAATGATTAATTTGGCATAACTTTTAAAAAATATTTTTATATTTAGCCAGGTGCCGGTGGTTCACTCCTATAATCCTAGCTACTAATGAGGTTGAGATCTGAGGATTGTGGTTTGAAGCCAGCCCAGATAGAAAAGTCCCCATGAGACTCTTATCTCCAATAAACTACTCATAAACTGGAAGTGATGCTCAAAAAGAAAAATTACTGTTATTATTAAGGTGATGTACAGAGGGATTACAGTTAAGTCAGGTAAAGAGTATGTTTTGTGTGTGTGTGTGTGTGTGTGTGTGTGTTGTTTTTGCCAGTCCTGGGCTTGAACTCAGAGCCTGGGCTTCTTTTGCTCAAGGTTAGCACTCTACTGCTTGAGCCACAGCACCACTTCTGGCTTTTTCTGTGTATGTGGTACTGAGGAATTGAACCCAGGGCTTCATGTTAGGCAAGCACTCTACCACTAAGCCATATTCCTAGCCCAAGAGTATATTTCTTTTTGGACAAATTCACCCCTTGCTCTCTATATTTTTTGAACTTTTCCCTTCCTTCCCTCCCACCCTACTCTGCTTGGTTGTGGGATTTGAATTCAGGGCCTGGATGCTGTTCCTGAAGTTTTTTGCTGAAGACTAGTGCTCTACCTCTTTGAGCCATGGCTTCACTTCCCATTTTCTGGTGTTTAATTGGAGATAAGAGTCTCACTGACTTTCCTAACTTGGCTGGCTTTGAACCATCATCCTCAAATCTCAGCCTCCTGAGTTGCTAGGATTACAGGCATGAGCCAGCAGCATTGGCTCTCTTTCTTTCTAAGGCTCTCAAATTCTATAAGATAATATCTTCTATTAATAGACATAGCAGCTGTTACTTGAGTTCTATTTTGTTGGTGGTGGTGGTCGTGGTCATGAGGCTTGAACTCTGGGCCTGGGCACTGTCCCTGAGCTCTTCAGCTCAAGGATGGCACTCTACCTCTTGAGCCACAGTGCCATTTCTGGTTTTCTGGTGGTTTGTTGGAGATAAGAGTTTCTCAGACTTTCCTGCCCAGGCTGGCTTTGAACCTCGATCCTCAGATCTCAGCCTCCTGAGTAGCCAGGATTATAGACGTGAGCCACCAGCACCCTGCTACTTGAGTACTATTAACTGAGAATTTACTACAATATGGAGGCCAGCAATATAACTTGTGAGAGGTAGCTAGAGAGACAGCTACTTGGTTCTCTTGAAAGACATCTGATGCGTTTTGGTTTTAAAGAATCACATCTGCCGGGTGCTGGTGACCAAAAAAAAAAAAAAAAAAAAAAAAGAATCACATCTGTGAGGATGACTGATAGTTTTGCAGTGCCCACCTTGGTCTGGGCAGTGTGCAAGCATCTACCTTGTTCTTCACTCAAGCCCCATTATGAGTCGTAAGCAGGCCACAGAGAATGTTTCATCCATTCATTCATCCATCCATTCACTAAGAAAAGGAGAATGTTCCACCATAGTAGTTCAGCATTTTAGTTCCTATAATGTCAGCAATCATTTCACAGGTTTTACATGAGGACACCATCATTAGCCCTATATAAAAGCTAGGGAAGCCCCTTACCACTAACTCATGCCTGTAATCCTAACTACTCAGGCGGTTGAGATCTGAGGATCACTGTTCAAAGCCAGCTAGGCTAACCAGAGGTGACCAGGCTGCTTACTTAAACAAATAGGTCAGCAGGCCTTTATTGCTTTCTTGGGAGAACTAAAGTTTGGTAACTATTGGTTAGTCATGGACACATTTTCCAAAGCTGTTCTGTGCACAGGAGGCCTGGCCTTGAGCCTCATAGGCAGGCGGTGGTCACGTCACTTGGAAACCATGTCAGAAGCCACTGAATTACCTACTGCTGACGCCAACATCTCACAAACATCCTGACCTTGTCCTAAGACTGAAGGACTTCGGCACTTGAGCTTCAAGATGATCACAGGGCAATGTAGAGAAACACGTGTCCCCTATAATGGGCAATAGGGCAAGTTAACCTTGAACTAAAATCTAGGACCAAAAATAAGCAATGATCAACATGTCTGCCTGCAGAGCTGAGCAGAATGTGAGCTGAGGTTGAGACAGATAGAGAGCATAATGCTAAGCTTTTATATCTCATTTGAATCCCTCAGGTATCTGCGGGCTCTGGTAAAGAGTCTAGATGTTTAGTAGAAGTGGTTTGTTTTGTTTTGTTTTGTTTTTTGGTTGGTCCTGGGGCTTGAACTTAGGGCCTAGGTATTATCTTTGAGCTCTTTAGCTCAAGGGTATCGCTCTACCACTTTGAGCCACAGTTCTACTTCCAGTCTTCTGATGTTTAATAGGAGTCTCATGGACTTTCCTGCCTGGTGTGGCTTTGAACAGTGATCCTCAGATCTCAGCCTCCTGAACAGCTAAACTTACAGAACTTTCAGGCATGAGCAACCAGTACCCAGCTAAAATTGACTCTGTGTGTGTGTGTGTGTGTGTGTGTGTGTGTGTGTGTGTGTTGCTCCTAGTACCCAACTAAAATTGACTCTGTGTGTGTGTGTGTGTGTGTGTGTGTGTGTGTGTGTGTGTGTGTGTGTGTGTGTTGCTCCTAGGACTTGAAGTTAGGGCCAGGACGCCAACCCTGAGATTTTTTTTGTTCAAGGCTAGTGCTCTACCACTTGAGCCACAGCTCCACTTCTGGCTTTTTGGTACTTAATTGGAGATAAGAGTTTCACAGAGCTGGGCACTGGTGGCTCACGCCTGTAATCCTAGCTACTCAGGAGGCTGAGATATGAGGATCGCGGTTCAAAGCCAGCCCGGGCAGGAGAGACTGTGAGACTCCTACCTCCAATAAACCACCAGAAAACTGGAAGTGGCACTGTAGCTCAAGTGGTAGAGCGCTCGCTTTGAGTGAAGAGTTGAGGGACAGCGCCCAGGCCCAGAGTTCAAGCACCATGGCTGACAAAAAAAAAAAAAAAAAAAGAGTTTCACAGACTTTGGTGCCTGGGCTGGCTTGGAACCATGATCCTCAGATCTGTTTCCTGAGTAGCTAGGCTAACAGGTGAGAGCCATTGGCAGCTAGCTAGGTTGGTTCTTTTTGTTGGTGTTGGTCATGGGGCTTTAACTCTGGGCCTTGACCGCCCCTCTCGTCAGCTCAAGGCTAGTGGTCTACCACTTGAACCACAGCGCCACTTCCAGTTTGCTGGTGGTTAATTGGAGATAAGAGTCTCATGGACTTTCCTGCCCAGGCTGGCTTTGAACTACGATCATCAGATCTCAGCTTCCTGAGTAGCTAAGAATACAGGCATTGAGCCACTGGTACCCGGCTCTAGCTAGGATTTTTTTCGGGGGGGGGGGGTGTCTGGTCGTGGGGCCTGAACTCTGGGCCTGGGCACTGTCCCTCAGCTCTTCAGCTCAAGGCTAGTGCTCTACCACTTGAGCCACAGTGCCACTTCCAGCTTTTTTTCTTTTTGTTTATGTGGTTCTGAGGAATCGAACTCAGGGCCTCAGGCATACAAGGCAAGCACTCTACCACGGAGCTACCTTCCCAGCCCCTAGGATTTTTGTTTTGTTTTGTTTTGTTTTTTTTTTGGTCGGTCGTGGGGCTTGAACTCTGGATGCTGTCCCCAGCTCTTCAGCTCAAGGCTAGCATTCTACCACTTGAGCCACAGCGCCACTTCCAGTTTTCTGGTGATTTATTGGAGGTAAGAGTCTCACGGAGTTTCCTGCACCGGTTGACTTTGAACCTCAATCCTCAGATCTCAGCCTCCTGAGTAGCTAGGGTTACAGGTGTGAGCCACAGGCACCTGGCTTTTTTTTTTTTTTTTTTTTTACTAACAGTTTTCCTTTGTTTTTGTTTCTCATTGTGGAACCACCTTGAGTCCTACTAGTTTGAGCCTGGTTTAGTCCAAAGGAGATCCTAATCTTTAAACATTCCAGTTCTGTGGCCTAATCCAGTGTTTGTGACAAAGATTTTCAGAGAAGGCAACAATGGAGGTAAAAGAAAATACACATCCATGGAAGTGGCGCTGTGGCTCAAGTGGTAGAGCACTAGCCTTGAGCTGAAGGGCTGAGGGACAGCGCCCAGGCCCAGAGTTCAGGCCCCAGGACTGGAACCAAAAAAATAAAAATAAAAAAAAGACAGAAAGAGAGAAAGAGAGAAAGAAGGAAAGAAGAAAGAGAAATAAAGAGAGAAAGAAAAGAAAGAAAAGAAAAGAAAGAAAGAAAGACTGGAAGTTGCTAGGGTCTGGAGGAAGGGGAGTGAGGAGTTCCTTTAATAGGTACTGAATTTCTGGTTGAGGTAATGAAAGGGTTTTGGAACTAGGAAATGATGATAATAGATATGCAAGATTATATACCTAAAAATTCAAGTTATACATAATTTCTACCATAAATAAGAAAAAAAATGGTGGGGATGTAGCTAAGTGATAGAGGACTTGCCTGGCCTATATGTAAAGCCCTGAGTTTGATACCCAACATGAAAGAAATGACAGAGACAGAGAGAGTCACAGAAAAGGAAAGAACCAGGGCTGGGAATATGGCTTAGTAATAAAGTGATAGCCTGAATCAAAAGCAGCTCAGGGACAGTGCCCAGGCCCTGAGGTCAAGCCCAAGACTGGAAAAAAGAAAGAAAAAAAAAAAAGAACCAGAAAGAAGAAGGAAGAGGGCTGGGAAAGTGGCTTAGTGGTAGAGCGCTTGCCTTGCATGCCTGAGGCCCTGGGTTCTATTCCTCAGCACCACATAAGCAAAAAAGAAAAAAGCCGGAAGTGGCGCTGTGGCTCAAGGGGTAGAGCGCTAGGCTTGAGCTGAAGAGCTGAGGGACAGTGCCCAGGCCCAGAGTTCAAGCCCCATGACCGGACCCAAAAAAAAAAAAAAAGAAGAAGAAGAAGGAAGAAAGAGAAGGTGGGAGGAAGAGCAAGAGATAAAGAGATAGAAAGGAAGGAAAGAGAAGGAACACTTGCTGAGAATTTATATCACTTTAGAAAAGAAACAAATGGAAAAGCAATTTTTTTTCTGCTGGTCCTGGAGCTTGAACTCAGGTCCTAGGCACTGTCCTTGAGCCTCAAACTAAATTTTTTTTCAGTCAGTTGTGGGGCTTGAACTCTGGGCCTGGGCACTGTCCCTGAGCTCTTAAGGGCAAGGTTAGCACTCTACCACGTGGGCCACAGCCATCTTTTTTTTTCTGTATGTGGTCCTGAGGAATCAAACCCAAGGCTTCATGCATGCTTTACTCTACTACTAAGCCACATTCTCAGCATCAACCCTTCTTTATTGGGGGGGCCAGTTGTGGAGCTTGAACCCTCGGCCTCATTGCTATCCCTCAGCTCTTCAGCTCAAGGCTGGTGCTCTACCACTTGAGCCACAATACCACTTCTGGTTTTCTGGTGGTTAATTGGAGATAGGAGTCTCGCAGACTTTCCTGCTTGGGCTGGCTTTGAACCATGATCCTCAGAGCTCAGCATCCTGAGTAGCTAGGATTACAGGCTTGAACCACCAGTTCCTGGCTTGGAAAAGGAATCTTAATTTGACTTAAGTGAAATAAATTGAACACATTGTAGTATATATAGTATAATATACTATATATACTATATATAATATACTATAGATAGATAGATATACACTATAAATACATAGCATATGTAGTACATGATCTGGTGTATGGAGAACAATGAACTGGCAAGGAATGTGATGGAAATTTGTTACAATCTGAAATAGGTTTGTCAGGGAATATTGCACAAAGATGATAGTGGAGCTCTGGCTGTATCTAAAAAGAGTAGTCCAAGAAGAGAGAGTGGGTACAAGGCTTTGAAGTATAAACATGCCTGCTATATTCAAGGAAAATCAAGGAGACAAGTATGTGGTTAGAAAGGAACATGATAAAAAAAATGTTACCAGAGGTCAGCGAGAAAACAGAATCATATTACACAGAGGGCTCTACAGACTTTTTAAAAAATGACTTTGGCTTTTCTTCTAAATGGGATGGATAAGCACAGTGACAAGATTGGACTCCTTTTAAAATTAAAAGCATCAACCCTCTGCTGGGCAAGAAGTTGACTCTAAGTGGCAAGGATAGAAATTAGGGGCCAGCTGCAAGCTATTGTGAGATGATAGTCCCTCGGCCTAGTATGGGCAATGCAGTGAGAATGGATCAGATTCCCATAGATCATCAGACAACTTGATTTGCCTTCAGATTGGCTGAAAAGGGAGGTCAAAGGTGAGTCTGAGGTCTGTGGCCTAAGCAGCTGGAAGGATGGAATTGCTGTTCCTAAGACAGGAAGACTGAACAGGTGCAGGAGCAAGCTGAAAGATACAGGAAACTACAGTGGGGTTTCTGTCACCAGGGATCAGGAGACCTGCCTGATATTTGGATGGTCAAGAAATTTTCACAAAGTGATATTAGAGGCAGATCTTGGTGGACAAGAATCCCATTCTCCAAAGGTGCAATGCCTATGTGCATTTGATCATATAAAAGAATATGAATTTATTGTTTTTTTAATTTATTTTTTATTTTTTGATGGTTGTGGAGCTTGAACTCTGGGCCTGGGCGCTGTCCCTGAGCTCTGCCAATATAAAAGAATATGTATTGAGCCGGGCACCAGTGGCTCACACCTGTAATCAAAGCTACTCAGGAGGCTGAGATCTGAGGATCGTGGTTCAAAGCCAGCCCGGGCAGGAAACTCGGTGAGACTCTTACCTCCAATAAACCACTAGAAAACTGGAAGTGGTGCTGTGGCTCAAGCAGTAGAGTGCTGGCCTTGAGCTGAAGAGTACAGGAACAGCGCCTAAGCCTCTCAGAGTTCAAGCACCACGACCAACCCCCCCAAAAAAAAAAAAAAGAATATGTATTGAAATGAACTTCAGCAAATGTAAACGAGTTTTTTTTTTCTTTGTTGCTTTATTTTCTTTTTCTTTTTTTTCTTTTCTTTTTTTCTTTTTTGTCAGTCATGGGGCTTGAACTTTGGGCTCCGGTGCTGTCCTTGAACTCTTTGGCTCAAGTTAAGTTCTCTACCCATTGAGCTACAGTACCACTTCTGGTTTTCTGGTGGTTTATTGGAGATAAGAGTTTCATGGAGGGCTGGGGAAAGAGACTCATGGACTTTCCTACCTGGGCTGGCTTTAAACTGTGATCTTCAGATCTCAGCCTCCTGAGTAGCAAGGATTACAAGTGTGAGACACTGGAGCATGGCAAAATTCAGATTTTTTTAAAAATTGGAGATAAAAGCTTCAGACTTTCCTGCCTAGGCTGGTTTCAAAACTTGATCCTCAGATCTTGGCCTCCAATTAAACCAATAAAAAAGGTTGGGAGTGCCAGGGGCCAGTGGCTCATGCCTGTAATCCTAGCTGCTCAAGAGGCTGAGAGCTGAACATTGTGATTCAAAGCCAGCCCCAGCAGGAAAGTCTGTGAGACTCTTATCTCCAATAAACCAACAAAAAACCAGAAGTGGCACTGTGGCTGAAGTGATAGAGAGCTCGCCTTTAGCTGAAGAACTGAGGGACAGTGCCCAGGTCCAAGCTCAAGCCCCACGACAAACAAAAAAAAATTGGGAGTGGAGCTGTGGTTCAAGTGATGGAGCACTAGTCTTGAGAAAGAAAAAAAAAAAAGCTCAGGAACAGTGCCCAGGGCCTGAGTTCAAGTCTCAGGACCGATCCAAAAAAATTGTGTTCTAGGAAGCTAGGTTAATTTTGTTCTTCTAGTAGATGAAAACTATTCAAAATTGGGTGGTTTTTTTTTTGTTTTGTTTTTTTTAAACAAAGTGCCTTTGTAGAAATGTTACTTCACTAAGGATAGATGTCACTTCTTAGTGAAGTGACCAGGGAAAAGTACAGAAAACAAACTAAGGGCAAACATCCTGTTTAGGCAGTTAAACCACACCTGCCTGGGACCATACTCCCCAGAACCTGTTATCCCAATGTAAACACAGTCCCCTTGATTGTATGAGACTCAACACCTGGCAGAGTTCAAAGACTCTCCTCAAAAACAGAAAGGTGAGCCTGGTGCTGGCACAGGTGTCTCATGCCTATAATCCTAGCTACTCAGGAGGCCAAGATCTGAGGATTGCAGTTCAAAGCCCACCAGGGAAAGGAAAGTTCATGAGACTCCTATCTCAAATTAACCATGAGAAAACAGGAAGGGGTGCTGTGGCTCAAAGTGATAGAGCTCAACCCTTGGCAAAAGAGCTCAAAGACAGCACCCAGAGCCCCAGTTCAAGCCCCATGATCAAAAAGGAAAAATAAATATAGTGAGACTCCCACCAAGAGAAACAGAAAGGGGGCTAGAAGGGGGGGGGTGAGAAAGAAAAAAGAAAACAGCTGTGGCACCCACATAAGGTATTTCATATTTCTTTTTTCTTTCTTTTTTTTTTTGGGGGGGGTCTGGTCATGGGGCCTGAACTCTGGGCCTGGGCGCTGTCCCTCAGCTCTTCAGCTCAAGGCTAGCGCTCTACCACTTGAGCCATAGTGCCACTTCTGGCTTTTTTCTTTTTGCTTATATGGTGTTGAGGAATCGAACCCAGGGCCTCTGGCATGCAAGGCAAGTGCTCTACCACTGAGCCACCTTCCCAGCCCGGTATTTCATATTTCTTAACTAAACTCCAAAATATACATGAATATAACCCCTATAAAATCCTTGATACTCAATGCTGAGATCTGAGGATCACAGTTGAAAGCCAGCCCAGGTAGGAAAGTCCATGAGTCTCTTATCTCCAATTAACCACCAGAAAACTGGAAGTGGTGCTGTGGCTCAAGTGGTAGACAGCTGACCTTGAGCTGAAAGCTCAGGGACAGCGCCCAGGCCCAGATTTCAAGCCCCATAACTGACAGAAACAAAACAAAAACAAAATCCTTGAAGCTGCCTGCTGTAAGTGACTCACGCCTGTAAACCTAGCTACTCAAAAGGCTGAGATCTGAAGATCACAGTTCAAAGCCAGCCTGGGCAGAAAAGTCCACACTTCTTTTTTGTTGTTGTTGTTGGTCATAGGGCTTGAACTCTATGCCTAGGCGCTGTCCCTGAGCATTTCAGCTCAAGGTTAGTGCTCTACCACTTGAGCCACAGTGCCACTTCCAGCTTTTTCTGCTTATGTGGTGCTGAGGAAACAAACCCAGGGCCTTATGCATGCAAGGCAAGCACTCTACCACTGAGCCACCTTCCCAGCCCCTCCATGAGACTCTTATTTCCGATAAACTACTCAGAAAAAGCCGGAAGTGGCGCCGTTGCTCAAGTGGTAGAGAGCTAGCCTTGAGGTGAAGAGCTGAGGAACAGTGCCCAGGCCCAGAGTTCAGGCCCCATGACCAGCAAAAAAACAACAAAAAAAACAAAAACACAAAACAAAACATAAAAACTCCTGAAGCCCTGTATTTCTTTCCCATTTTCAGGAACCTAGTACTTCAAATTGTGAAGTCACTGACTGACTCCTAGAGACTCTGTCACTAATCACTTTCTCTTTCAAGGCCTGGCCTCGGCTCTCCCACCGCCTTCTCTCTTCCTCTCCTCCTTTCCACACTATTCCCCTTCCTGCTATTGCTGCCTCTCCACTACTGAACGTAAAGTAGAATCTTGGCAAGTTTCTCCCAGGTTTTCACCTGCATTCTTTTTCCCTCCCAGTTTTTCAGCCAGAAGGCAGTGGCTGCACCTTTCTTCTGAGACCCTTGTATGAAGAGGGGTAGACCATCCACAGGTCCATTTCCCTTTTCCTTCTGCTACTAGGAACAGCTTCATCTTTGTGCAGCTCTCTGGCCAACACTCCACCTGCTGGTAGATAGTGGTTCTGCAGGCAAAACAAAGCATATGAAAACTTTTGTTGTTGTAGTACACGAAAGATTATTAGACTTTGCCAGAGAACCACGCAGACATCCAGGTACAGAGAACAAAGAAAGGTTTATTGCCAGGAAAGGGGGCCGGCAAGACTCCTTCTCACAAGGGAGAAGTGAGAAGAAACACCGGCTATTGTCTTTTTTTTTTTTTTTTGGGTCCCGTCGTGGGGCCTGAACTCTGGGCCTGGGCGCTGTCCCTCAGCTCTTCAGCTCAAGGCTAGCGCTCTACCACTTGAGCCACAGCGCCACTTCCGGCTTTTTTCTTATGTGGTGCTGAGGAATCGAACCCAGGGCCTCAGGCATGCAAGGCAAGCGCTCTACCACTGAGCCAACTTCCCAGCCCCGAAACACCGGCTATTGTGACCAATATAACCTAGGAGGCTTAGGAGGGGCTAGAAGGGGTTAGGAGGCAGAGACCCTGGTGTGGATATGTCGGCCAGGGGCTTCATGGAGGACTAGGATTTATGGCTGCTGTCTAAATAGTAGATAAGGGTCCTGCAGCTGCCCAGACCTGAAGGGGCTCTTGTTGCCTTATATGGTGGTAGCCGCCCCAGAGGAGTGCCATCCCAAGGTAAAGGGGGGTTGGAAGTTGATTACTTACTGCCTTTACTAGATGGGCCTAGTGTTACCTAGGAAGGGAGCATGCTAAGCTGTGGAGAAGAGAAGGAGTGGACTAAGCTATGAGAAGGGAGTTCCTTTTGCTAACAATACACAAACTTTAAAAAAATATTGCAAAAGGTATGATCAGGGGCTTACAGTTACATAGGTAAGGTAAGGATTACATTTCTTTTTAAATTTTTTGTTGGTCATGGGTCTTGAACTCAGGGCCTGGGCACTGTCCCTCAGCTCTTCAGTTCAAGGCTAGCGCTCTACCATTTCAGCCACAGCACTACTTTTGGTTTTCTGGTGGTTAACTGGAGATAACAGTCTGGCAGATGTTCCTGCCCAGGCTGGCTTGGAACTGTGACCCTCAGATTTCAGCCTCCTGAGTAGCTAGGATTACAGGTGTGAGCCACTGGCGCCCGTCTTAAAACAAAACATCACTGCTAACAAAGAAGGTGAATGAGAATAAATATGGCCAAGGTAGCTTATATTCATGTAAGACAATAGAACGATGATACCTGTTGAAACTGTTTTAAGAATGGGGAGTAAATGAGGGAAAATGACAGAGGGGGTGAGGTTAATCAGAATGTATTTCTTGGGCTGGGATGTAGCTCAGTGGCAAAGCGCTTGCCTAGCAAGTGCAACGTCCTGGGTCCGATCCCCAGTACCAAAAAAGAAAAGACAAAAAAAATACAGTTAAAAAAAAAGGGGGGGCTGGGAAGGTGGCTCAGTGGTAGAGCGCTTGCCTTGCATGCCTGAGGCCCTGGGTTCGATTCCTTAGCACCACATAAGCAAAAAGAAAAAAGCCGGAAGTGGCGCTGTGGCTCAAGTGGTAGAGCACTAGCCTTGAGCTGAAGAGCTGAGGGACAGCGCCCAGGCCCAGAGTTCAGGCCCCACGACCGGACCCAAAAAAAAGAAAAATAGCTCAATAAGGGATGTGGATATAGCTCAGGGGCAGGGTGCTTTCCTAGCATCCCCCACAGTACCATAGTTTTGAGTTTGAATATAGTATGACTATGCCTAAAAATGAGAGCTAGATGTGGTGGCTCACACATGTAATCCTAGCTATTCAGGAAGCTAATATCTGAGGATTGTGGTCCAAAGCTAGTCCTGGAAGGAAAGTCCAAAGGTCTCTTGTTTATTTTCTTTTGTTGGTCTTAGGGCTTGAACTCAGAACATGGGAGCTGTCCTTGAGCTTTTCTGCTCAAGGCTAGCACTCTACTACTCTGAGGCACAGCTCCACTTCCGGTTTTCTGGTGGTTTATTGGACATAAACCAGCACCTGGCTTAGGAATCTCTTTAGCACCAAAAAAGCTGGAAGTGGAGCTGTAGCTCAAGTGGTAAAGCATTAGCATTTAGCACAAAATCTAAATTCAAGACCCAGAAGCATAATATGCACATGCAAATTAGAATATAAACAATAATCCAAGGAAAATCAGTTGCTTTGAATGTGTGTGTACTAGGGATTTAACTCAGGACTTGTGCTCTGTCCCTTAGCATTTTTGCTCAAGGCTCAAGCTCTACTTTTTGAGTCCGAGTTCTACTACTGGCTCTTTGGTGATTAATTAGAGATAAGAGTTTCACAGACTTTCTTCCTCAGACTGGCTTCGAACCAAGATCCTCAGATCTCAGCCTCCTGGGTAGTTAGAATTACAGCTGTGAGTCACTAGGACCTGGCCTGCCTGCCCTAATTCTTCTTCTTCTTTCTTCTTTTTGCCAATCCTGGGGCTTGAACTCAGGGCTGGATACTAAGTTTCTTTTGCTCAAGGTAGTACTATACCACTTGAGCACCACTTCCAGATTTTCTGTTTTTGTGGTACTGAGGAATTGAACCCAGGGCTTCATGTGTGCTAGGCAAACACTCTACCATTAAGCCTCATTTCTTTCCACCTTCCTTTCTTTCTTTTTCTTTCTCTTTCTTTCCTTCCTTTTTTTCTTCCTTTCTTTTTGGTTGGTGCTGGTTCTGAGGCTTGATCAGGACCTGAGTACTGTCCTTGAGCATATTTGCTCAAGGCTAAAGCTCTACCACTTGAGCCACAGCTCCACCTCTGGCTTTTTTTTTGGTAGTTAATTGAAGATAAGAGTCTCAGGTCTTTCCTGTCTGGGCTGGCTTCAAACCACAATCCTCAGATCTCAACCTCCTGAGTAGCTAGGATCACAGGTGTGAGCCACTGGTGCCTAGATGGACTTTTCTTTCCTCTCCTTTCTTTCTTCTTTTCTTTTCTTTCTCTCTTTCTTTTTCTTTTTTTTTCTTTTTTTGGTCCAGTTGTGGAGCCTGAACTCTGGGCCTGAGCACTGTCCCTCAGCTCTTCAGCTCAAGGCTAGTGCCCTACCACTTGAGCCACAGCGCCACTTCCAGCTTTTTTCTTATGTGGTGCTGAGGAATTGAACCCAGGGCCACAGGCATGCAAGGCAAGCGCTCTACCCCTGAGCCATCTTCCCAGCCCCTCTCTTTCTTTTTCTGGACTCTTAAAAAAAGGAATATATCAAGGGTGACTAAGTGTTATTTGATCTATACCAAATATATTTCCTGTATTTGTTCTGTCTCCTCCATCAGAGCTCCTGGAGTGTGTATACCACATGCTCAGGTGATGGCCTTCATATCCATTCTAAATGCCATTCAGATGTTTCCTTTAAACACTGACTCCCCAAGATGCTGAGCTTGAGCAAAGCCAGAATGACTCACAGAGACCTGCACTCTGCGGTTGTCTACAGCAGATGTAATTACACCTTTGTGTTTGCAATGTTTCCACGAAGAAGCTGTCGTTGTTCTTGTGCTGTGCTAAATATTTATTGCCAAAGAACCTGAGGGGCTTCCATCTCTGAGAAGGAAGGCAAATATTATTAGTGTCATTTAACAAGTTTATCCTCAAGGACTTAGGAGTTTATCTTAAATCATATTCGTGTGTGTGTGTGTGTGTGTGTGTGTGTGTGTGTGTGTGTGTGTGTGTGTGTGTGTGTGTGTGTGTGTGTGTGTGTGTGTGTGTGTGTGTGTGTGTGTGTGTGTGTGTGTAGGTCCTAGGCTTGAATTCAGGACCTGGGCTCTGCCCTTGAGGTTTTGTGCTCCAGGCTAGTGCACTATCACTTGAGTCACAGCTTTACTTCAGGCTTTTTGAGGGTTCGTTAAAGATAAGAGTCTGATGGTCTTTCCTTCCCGAGCTGACTTGGAACCATGATCCTCAGATCTCAGTCTCCTAAGTAAGTAGCTAGGAGTACAGGCATGACCACCTCTTGGTGACTCTTATCTGCAATTAACCAGCCAAGAGCAGGTAGTGAAAATCTGACTCACCAGCTAGCTCCCCAGCTATGAGGCGAAAACTCCAACTGAAAGCTCCAGATTTGAGGTTCAAGCTCTACCTAGGACTAGGCACAGAGCAGGTACGAAGGTGCCATGCGGGGGTGCTATGATTGTTTGGATCAAACCATGGCTCCATCCCAGGTTTGAGGCGAGGCATGGTCTGGACCAACTATTTCCGGAGGTAGAGACCTAGAGAAGGCAAAGGCGGAGGGCTCCGGGGGCTAAAATCATTTAACTGAAAAGGTTTTTCCTGTGTAGAAAACTAGGAAGCACCTTTATTTTTATTTATTTATTTTTTCATTTGGCAAGGCAGGCTTTTATTTTATTTTGTTTTATAATTTTATTTTTTATTTTTTTATTTTTTTTATTTTTTTTGTCCGGTCGTGGGGCCTGAACTCTGGGCCTGGGCGCTGTCCCTCAGCTCTTCAGCTCAAGGCTAGCGCTCTACCACTTGAGCCATAGCGCCACTTCCGGCTTTTTTCTTTTTGCTTATGTGGTGCTGAGGAATCGAACCCAGGGCCTCAGGCATGCAAGGCAAGCGCTCTACCACTGAGCCACCTTCCCAGCCCCTATAATTTTATTTTTTTGCACCAGTCCTGGACCTTCAACTCAGGGCCTGAGCACTGTCCCTGAGTTTTGTTTTTGTTTTTTGTCAGTCATGGGTCTTGAACTCTGGGTCTGTGTGCTGTCCCTGAGCTCTTCAGCTCAAGGCGAGCACTCTACCAGTTGAGTCACAGCACCACTTCCAGTTTTCTGGTGGTCTATTGGAGATAGGAGTCTCATGGCCTTTCCTGCCCGATCTGGCTTTGAACCGTGATCCTCAGATCTCAGTCTTCTGAGTAGCTAGGATTACAGGCGTGAGCCACCGGTACCCAGCATTCCCTGAGCTTCTTTTGCTCAAAGCTAGCATTCTACCACTTGAGCCACAGAGCTACTTCTGGCTTTTTCTACTTATGTGGCACTGAGGAATTAAACCTAGGCTTCATGCATGCTAGGCAAGCACTCTACCCCTAAACTACCTTCCCAGTCCAGGTTTTTATTTTTGACTTTATCACTAAATACTCTTTAGCAAGTTACAAAGCTTAGGAAGCACCTTTATACTAATAATAAATTTTAAAAAGTCAGTAAAAGTTTAAAACAAAGAAAAAGTAATGTTTGCTATGATAAAGCATCCTAGGAAAGAAAAGAAACAGCGAAAGCCCGTGTCTACCTGGCCTGCTTCTCTGCACATCCTTGTCGGTGCTCCTGCCCACCGCGTCAGAACTCCAGGGTTTGTTTGCACCAGGCAAAGGCAAGCACACACCCTCCGGCCAGCAGGGGGCAGCAGGCCGCGCACCGCGTGGCCAGCGCCCTCTCTCTTCCCTACGTCGCTGGCGTACTACGCGGCGCTACATACTGCGCATGCGCAGAGGTTCCGGCCTTTTCCCCCCTCTAGCGCTGCGGGGCCTGTGTGTAGAGCTGTGCTCTCGGGTCTCTAATCTGCAGGATGGTGAGTGGGCATCTCGGTTTCGGGGCTCCGATGCGCGCGGGGGGGTTCCTCCTCTGTTCCGAACTCCAGCCGAGGGGCTCCCTCGCGCGGGGCAGGGGTCGGATGGCGCTCGATTGTGGGCTCTGCGGCGCTCGGGCTGCGGCTCCCAGCGTGGCTTTAATGGCTGCCGCTCCCGGCGCGAGCCCGCGGGGGAGGGGCGATGGGGCAAGGTGCACCGGCGGCAGCCCGGGGTTGCGGGCAGGGTTGAGGTTAGCAGACAGCTTGCGGGGGGCGGGAGGGCTGGTCGGGTTCAGGGGGGGCGCCGCCAGCCGGGCGCGGAGGGGGGACGCGGAGATCCCGTGGGTTCGGCTTCCAGGTTGGCGGGGAGATGTCAGGGTGTCAGCGGGTTCCAAGTCCCTGTCACGAGCAGCTTGGTGCCCGGCGGCCCGGCGAGTTCTCGGGGAGACCTCGGTCCCGAGACCACTGTCGGTGGGCGCTAGAGGCCCAGGCGTCCCTGGGCCCCGGCAGGCAAGCGTGTTCCTTGCTCGCCCGTCGTTCCGGCCTCTGGCTGGTTGACGCGGATTCCAGTCCCCCCCGGAGGCCGGCACAGGTCTCCAAAGGTGGGATGGGGTGCTGCCTTTAGTCGGGGCGCAGTGATGTATTCGCGGGAGATACCTGCCAACTCAAGGAGTGGGCCCGGGGACGTGGGCAAGGCCGCTCGGCGTGGAGGAGCTGTGTGGTTAGCTGAGGTTAGGTTCTCGGGAGGGAAGGGTTCGGGACACACTGATGTCTGGCACCGTCGTCCGCCCTGCTGGGAGAGGGTCGCTTAGCCCTGGTTGGTGAGGAAGCAGATACAGAGATGGGAAGCGTTTACTTAAAGAACACACGGACCTAATGGGAGTCGGGATTGTGTACGTTTTTTCTGAGTGGTGCTGGAGTCGGATCCACGGCGTTTCTCAACGCCGGGCAGTCCGTCGTGGGTGGGTTTTTTTTTGTTTTTGACTTTTTTTTCGATGCGGGTCCTGGGCTTGAACTCAGGGCCTGGGCGGCTGTCCCTGCGGTACCGCCACAGCTCCACTTTGGGCTCTTTTAAGTGGAGATGAGAGGCTCATAGACTTTCTTGCTCAGGTTGGCATTAAACCGTGATCCTCAGATCTGTTTCCTGAATAGGTAGCACAGGTGTGAGCCACCGGCCCCTGGTTCCATCCACGTTTTCTGAAGACTTCTTTTAGTCTTGTTTTAGAGATCTGGCAGCCTATGACGGGTGGAAAGTAAAAAAAAAAATTAACTCTGCTTCCTTTAGGAAACATGCTACAAAAGTTTACAGTTAAAAGTGATTTTTCTCTTGAAGTTTAAGTGTTACTTTTTTTAAAAAAGCTATAATTTTTTTATTGTGATTCTGACATAGCTCAGGTATACAGTATTAATTCTAATTAACCTTTCATCTCCCCCTCCCCCATTAAATGTTACTTTGTTACCTGGGTAACCTGTTAAACAGTGGTGAATCTCATGTCTATAGTCCCCAAATTTGGGAGTCAGAGGTGATCCCGAGGCAGAAAGGTGAATTCAAGGCCATCCTGGAACAAAGTTTCATAGACAAAAACATTTACCAAAGTTTTAATAATTTATTTCTTTTTTCTTAAAAGGGGTTTGTTAAAGTTGTCAAGAATAAGGCCTACTTTAAGAGATACCAAGTGAAATTTAGAAGACGACGAGGTATGCCATTTTTCATGCTTCAGTATTAAGAGAAACAGCTTAGTAATGGAATAGCTCTTACTTTTTTTTTTTTTTTTCATTTCAGAGGGTAAAACTGACTATTATGCTAGGAAACGCTTGGTGATCCAAGACAAAAATAAGTACAACACACCCAAATACAGGATGATAGTTCGTGTAACCAACAGAGATATTATTTGTCAGGTAAGGTATAACCCCATTCCATCTTACATTATGGTAGAGAAGGTGAATTTGGAAGCAAAGCACATTTTAGTGCCTCCAGAAATTCCGATCGATCTTTCCCTTTTAGAAGGTTTTGAGTTGGTAGACTGGGAGTTTATCATTTAAAAAGAAAACCAAAACAGCTGGGGTGAAAGTGCTCAGTTGTGCTTACCTTACTTGTATGTGGATTTGGGTTCAGCACCACACACACTAGGAAAGATCAGCTGTGTTTAGAAATCTTGACCCAGTTACTCTCCTTTCCATTATCTCCTTCATGGGTAAGAGACTTGGAGGAACCTACTGCAGGGGGCTAGACAAGTATTTAGAATAGTATGTCAGGTTTTAAGTGCTGACTCTTGCTTCGTGGATTTGCATACTACTTAGCTCATTAAAGAGGGAGATGACTTAACCCTGGGAGGGTTAAATAAGACTTCTTTTTCCTTCATGTATGAAATAGGTTTTAGTACATTGCACAGGACTGTCTCCTACTTGAAAGACTTTTAAAGATGTCAGTTCCTATGTGCAAGGTCTTTTACAACTAGAGAATGTTTTGAGTTTCTTTGTTGATCTCTTTCAAGAGGTAGGCACCTGTTTTCTGGGCAATTGGGGACAAGATTTTGTATCTTTGTTCAGATAATTGAACATGTACTACCTGAAATTTGGTGGAACTTGGTCTGACTTCAAAAGATATTTAAGTGGGTATTCTTCCTCAGACTTTTTTGTGTCAGTTCTAGGGCTTGAACTTAGATAAGTGCAACTCTTAATTCACTGGCTCATGATTATAGGCATGAGCCACCGGTGCCTGGCTTTGCTTTTTTTTTTTTTTTTTGTCCTGGGACTCGGAACTCAGGGCCTGGGCACTGTCTTGAGCTTTTGCTCAAGGCTAGCACTCTACCACTTGAGCCACAACACCACTTCTGGCATTTTCTGTTCATGTGGTACTGAGGAATTGAACATAGGGCTTCATGTATGCTAGTCAAGCACTCTACCACTAAGCCACATTCCCAGCCCTCCAGTACATTCTTACATTTAGAGTCTGAGTAATTTTAACCATACATATGGCAGCATTAGTAAAAGTATTTATAGGTAAGTCTACCTAATATATAACTGTTCAACTGGACAGTTGACCAAGTCATAATAATAGTAGGTTAACAAGTGTTTTAAGTGAAATCCATGTTTTGTTTTCTTAATTCTTTTTTCCTAATTCCTTTGAAAAGAAAAGCACTTAGAACAGGCAATCAAATAGTAAAGCAACATTCCTAATCTGCTTTTTTCTTGCTGTAGATTGCTTATGCGCGCATAGAAGGAGACATGATCGTCTGTGCGGCATATGCACATGAACTACCCAAGTATGGTGTGAAAGTTGGCCTAACCAATTATGCGGCCGCCTATTGTACTGGCCTGCTGCTGGCCCGCAGGGTATGTACAAGACAATTTTTGTTGTACTTACAAGGTGACTTTAACTGGTGTATTTTGTGTCTTTAGAAAGAGTGTCGCTTACGGAGCATCAGCAGAGAAGATGATTTTTGGGGGGGCGGGGGAGGGTCCGGTCGTGGGGCCTGAACTCTGGGCCTGGGTGCTGTCCCTCAGCTCTTCAGCTCAAGGCTAGTGCTCTACCATTTGAGCCACAGTGCCCTTCCGGCTTTTTTTTTCCTGCTTATGTGGTGCTGAGGAATCGAACCCAGGGCCTCATGCATGCAAGGCAAGCGCTCTACCACTGAGCCAACTTCCCAGCCCGAGAAGATGATTTTATGAACACCAGTTTTTTGCTTTTTAATGGGTACTCCAGTTCTGATCATTGGAATTTTTAGTATTGCTGGGAGATCTGTAGTCTGCAATAGTGAGATATCCACTAGCCACCTGTGTCTGTTGAACATTTGAAATGTGCCAATGAAATGAAAGCTAGTTGCACTAAGGAACTAATTTTTCTTTTGTGGGGGGTGGGGGTGGGGGGTGGGGGGTCAGTCAGTAAGGGGACTTGAACTCAAGGCCTGAGTACTGTCCCTGCCTGAGTTCCTTGGCTCAAGGCTAGCCTCTACCACTTGAGCTATAGCTCTGCTTCTGGCTTTTTTGGGTGCTTAACAGATTCACAGGCTTTCATGCCTTGGCTGGCATCAAACCACCAATGCTCTGAACTCTGCCACCTGAGTAGCTAGGATTATAGATTTGAGCCATTAGTGCCTGGCAGGAACTGAATTTTTGATTTGCAAAGCCACTTGTGGCTACTGAATTTAGTAGTTACTAGCCAGCAAAGATGTAGCTACTCAAGTAAAAATATTCGGCACTCAGCATACATTAAAAATTCAGACTTGGGGGATTCCATTCCAGACCCTCAGAATCTGTGTTTCAGTAGAATATCTCAAGTGATTTGTACATTAAAGTTTTAGAAAGTGAGATGGGTGGCCCAAGCCTATAATCCTAAGCTAGTTGGGGGACGGAGATGAAGAGATTTCAGTTTGAGTAGCTTGGTGAAACATAAGTAAGATTGCAAACTTGGGCATAAATTGAGACTTACTTTGAAAGTAGCCAAGGTAAAGAGCTGGAAACACTGTTGAAATGGTAGAGGGCCTGCCTACCAATGAGATGCCTGAGTTCAGTCTCTAGTAGGTCCCAAAAGGTTTTCCCAGTATTTATCTTTATTTTGGGTGGTGGGAATTGATGAGAAGATTTATTTTTGCTTTAGTTATTTCTCTACCTGGTTGACAACACTTCCTCTCCTCCTCCCTCTCTCCATATATATATATATACTATTAATGTAGATAGGAAATGAGAATGTGATTTTGCTTTGTTTTTGTTACGTCAGCTACTAGCTGTGTTTTTTGTTTTTGGAGCCAGGGTGCTTTCCCCATGGGAGCTGCACTCCAGTGTGTGTGTCTGTTTGTGTTGGAGAACATTTTTTGAGTGCAGTAGAGGAATCTTAACATTATATATGAAAACAATTTATTACAAGGGCACTTGTGCTGAAACAAGAGTATCAGCAGAGGTGGGACCCACAGGAGAGTACCCTGTAAAAGATAGGCCCTGCACTCCAGATGGGGGAAAACTACATGCAATAATTACATGTTTACTTAGTTTTTTAAATTAGTAAAGCCACATAAGACAAAAAAAAAGTGGCGATCACTTCATTTAAGGATCAGAATTACGTGTCCTGTTGACAAAAATTTTAGAGTAGGAGCTGGGAAGGTGTCTCAGTGGTATAGTGCTTGCCTTGCTCATGAAGCCCTAGGTTTGATTCCTCAGCACCAACATAAGCAGAAAAGGTGGAAGTGGCCCTGTGACTCAAATGGTAGAGTGCTAGCTTGAGCTGAAGAGCTGAGGGAATGCACCCAGGCCCAGAGTTCAGGACCCACAACTGACCAAAAAAAAAAAAAGTTTGACTATATTGTACTAGACATTTACAATGAAATACATTTGTTACAGCTTCTCAATAGGTTTGGCATGGACAAGATCTATGAAGGCCAAGTGGAGGTGACTGGAGATGAATACAATGTAGAAAGCATTGATGGTAAACCTGGTGCCTTCACCTGCTATTTAGATGCAGGCCTTGCCAGAACTACCACTGGCAATAAAGTCTTTGGTGCCCTGAAGGGAGCTGTGGATGGAGGCTTGTCTATCCCTCACAGGTAATAGTATTGCATTATTTTCCTGTTTGTCTAAAGTTGGACAGAGCAACTCATAGACATTAAAGATTTCAAACAAGATTGTTAAGGCTTATGAAGAAATAAGATGGTTGGATATGGAAAGTTTAGGTCTCTAAACTGACATTTTGCTAGTTAGTTGAAGATAAAAAGTCTCATGGACTGCCGGGCGCTGGTGGCTCACGCCTGTAATCCTAGCTACTCAGGAGGCTGAGATCTGAGGATCGCGGTTCAAAGCCAGCCCGGGCAGGAGAGACTGTGAGACTCCTATCTCCAATAAACCACCAGAAAACCGGAAGTGGCGCTGTAGCTCAAGTGGTAGAGCGCTCGCCTTGAGCTGAAGAGCTGAGGGACATTGCCCAGGCCCAGAGTTCAAGCCCCACGGCCGACAAAAAAAAAAAAAAGTCTCATGGACTTTTCTGTGTGGGCTGATTTTGAACTGAGATTATTGAGTTTTCAGCCTTGTGGGATCACAGTTGCGAACTACCAGATAGTTCCCAGCTGGATTTTTAAACATAGGGTGTTTTTTTCCCCCCCTCTAATGTACTTATTGTTTTAGAGGTAATATACAACAGGGTTACCTTTACATGCGTGAGGTAATAAGTACATTTCCTTTTGCATAGCATCATTGGTTTCCTCATTCTCTACTCCCATCTCTACCCATGAGTTGTATAGTTCACTTTCATCAATTTTAAATGACCTGTTAGATCTTTTGAAAGGTGCCAGTTCAATGACTTTTTTCAGTGTTTGCTCACTAGCTACAATAGTAAAAATTAGTCTACATTGTAGATTCCTCCCTTTTGAACACTAATAAGGTGGTACAAGTATGCCAAGAGTGTTTTTGTGGGCTGGGAATGTGGCTCAGTGGTAGAATGCTTACCTTGCATGCATGAAGCCTTGGGTTCAATTCCTCAGGACTAGATAAACAAAAAACCAGAAGTAGTGCTGTGGCTCAAGTGCTAGCCTTGAGCAAAAAAGAAGCAACAAATTAAAGTCATTCGACAGTTTCCATTGTGATCTTAGACAAATCCCTGTTACTTTTATCTTAAGGTACCTGAGACAGGCTCTGGAGTTAACTTCCTATGCTGATATGCAGGGGAACTGTGATAGATAGCCTCAGTGTTTGAGATTTTCTTTTCTGGAATTCAGAGATGAGCTGCTAAATGATGATACCCACTAACTGAGCAGTCAGTAGTTGGTCCTTTGGTTGCATATGATGCAATAATGGTTTCAAGACGGGACTGACGGCAGCTGCTAAAGTGAATTCCTGATGAGCTAATTTCAGGCAGTCAATGCTAAAATATGGAAAACTTCTTTCAGTACCAAACGATTCCCTGGTTATGATTCTGAGAGCAAGGAGTTCAATGCAGAAGTACATCGGAAGCACATCATGGGTCAGAATGTCGCAGATTATATGCGTTACCTAATGGAAGAAGATGAAGATTCTTACAAGAAGCAGTTCTCTCAGTACATAAAGAACAACGTAACTCCAGACATGGTAAACAATCTATCTAAAAGTACCTGTTTTATTAATTTACAGAACCAAGTTTACTATTTGTGGTAGGCTGTACTCTTACATAAGATTTCAGACTAGCAGCTGAAAATTAAAATAGGTAAGGATAGACTTCAACAAGCTAAGCTATTCTTGGAATGAACTTAGAATGTTGGTAAGGTGGTATAAGGGATGAGCTGGTTTTGTCAGCAAGTTTTTTAGAAATCTACCTAGGCTTGAAGCATCTGAAGCCTTTGCTGCTTTGTATTTTAGCTGTTACCTATATTATATTCCTTTGGTATACTTTGATATGGTGTGTACTCTATGCTAATTTTGCTAGTTTTGGAAAGAGGGAAGAAAATACATAGGGATCTGTTCAAATTCTATCACTGTGTCTGAATAACAGAAATAATAGGAACCATGTCAGCAAAAGTGAGTTTAATGTTACAAATGTTATTAGTCTGAAGTTGGCTCTCCAGTAGTTCTTAAGACTGAAATAACTGAAGACCATTGTACCAGTTTTGAAATTCTAGTGAAAATGTTGAACATAAATAAGATATAAAGTTAGTGTCAAGTAATTTATTAGGGTCTTTTCTGTTAGTAATGCATGACAGTTTCTACTTTGGCAGAGCTTGGCTATGAAAACTAGTCATAATAAAAGATAGGCTGGGTGCTGGTAGCTCATGCCTATAATCCTACCTACTGGTTTGGGAGACTTGAGATCTGAGGATCACAATTCAAAGCCCAGCCTGTAGGGAAGTCTGAGACTTATCTCCAATTAACCACCAGAAAACTGGAAGTAGAGCCCTGCCTCAAAGTGGTAAAGTCTTGGGGCTGGGAAGGTGGCTCAGTGGTAGAGCGCTTGCCTTGCAAGCCTGAGGCCCTGGGTTTGATTCCTCAGCACCATATAAGCAAAAAGAAAAAAAGCCGGAAGTGGCGCTGTGGCTCAAGTGGTAGAGCGCTAGCCTTGAGCTGAAGAGCTGAGGGACAGCGCCCAAGCCCAGAGTTCAGGCCCCACAACCGGACCCCCCCCCCCCAAAAAAAAAAAGTGGTAAAGTCTTGAGCAAAAGAGCTCAGGGTCAGTGCCCAAGTCGTGATTTCAAGCCTTGCCACCAACCCAAAAAAAAGAAAAAAGGAAAGATAACTGATTTGTATGCTTTCAAATGGTCTAAGGCTGAATAAGCACACAGCTGGAGTTTTTGAAACAGTAGCTTTGCTTTTAGTTTGGTTTTGCCTAGCCTCCAGAAGCTCCCATTCTGTGTTTACAGATTGTGTTGGTACGGGGCCTCGAACTCACTTTCTTGGCTTTTTCGCTCAAGGCTGACACTCCACCACTTGTCACAGCTCCAGTTTCTTTTTGGTACTAAGGATTGGTTTAGGTTTTGTGTACTGAAAACAGATGCTCTTCTGACCTAGCCTTGTCCCCTGGCTCTTAAGCTACAGTGTTTTTTCCTCCTCTACAGACATTTGAGGTGTCCAACTGGAAAGCGACTTGCCTAGATTTGTTATCTATAAATGTGTAGTTGTGTTTATAATACCATGAAAGGAACTGGATTTGTTAAAACCAAAATTTAAGTCAGATTTATGAAATATAGTGAATAGCTGAAAAAGAGTAGTAAAGAGGTAGGAAAAATGAACTGTGAAAGAGCAATATAGCATGACCGTACACAGTGCTTGGAGGCTGCTGCGGAGGATCATAAGTTGGAGGCTGCATGGGCGAACATGTTTGCAATAGCATTTGTCAGGTCAGGTTTCATACCATTTTCTCCATGCCAAATGAATTAATTTGACTTTGAAATTTGCTGGGAACTTTGCCCAAGCCATCGTTTATGCAAACTACTAATAAGGCACAGACCCACCTGGATTTTTGGTGGGGAGGTTGGTACTGGGGTTTGAACTTAGCCTTGAATTTGTTAGGAAGGGCTCAGAGCTGTGATTTAACAGGCAGTAATTATATAATTCATTGGTTACCTTGGATTTTTTAATAAGCTTTAGGACAAAAGTGCCTAATTAGAAATCTAATTAGAGGGGCTGGGAAGGTAGCTCAGTGGTAGAATGCTTGCCTTGCATGCATAAGGCCCTGGGTTCAATTCCTCAGCACCACATAAGCAGAAAAAGCCGGGTGGTACTGTGGCTGAAGTGGTAGAGTGCTAACCTTGAGCTGAAGAGCTGAGGGACAGCACCCAGGCCCAGAGTTCAGGCCCCATGACCAGCAAAGAAAAAAAACAAAGAAAGAAATCTAATTAGACAGCCTCTTTGGGTTTTCTAGAAAATTTCAGACCTTTCTAGTTCTATTAGTTCTGCCAGATAGTGACTGTTAGTGACTAGTATATCAGAAGAGTTCAATGATTTATTAAATTGTTTTGAGAATACCTACTAGGCAGAAATTAGAAACTTTCAGGATGTGGAATGGCAAAGTTTTAGCAGTTGTCTTAGCCGCAGATACACCTTGAATATTTTTTTTTTTGGTTGGTTGTGGGGCTTGAACTCTGGGCCTGAATGCTGTCCCTCAGTTCTTCAGCTCAAGGCTAGCGTGCTACCACTTGAGCCATAGCACCACTTCTGGCTTTTTTCTTTTTGCTTATGTGGTGCGGAGAAATCGAAACCCAGGGCCTCATGCATGCAAGGCAAGCGCTCTACCACTGAGCCACTTCCCAGCCCCTGGGCTGGGTTTTTGAACAGTAATCCTCAGATCTCAGCCTTGTGAGTAGCTAGGATTACAGGTGTGAGCCACAGACACCTGGCTTAATACCTTGCATCTTAATGTCTTAAATATTTGGTTTTCCCATTTGTCTTCATTTGACTGAAAGAATATGGGTCAGGTAGTATTTAGAATGAGGAGCCCAGTGCCTCTCTATGGAAATAAAGTTACTGGGCCGGGCATGCCTAGCATGCATCAGCCCTGGATTTGATCCCAAGCAATGCAAAAATTTTTTTTCCTGAGAGTGACTCAAGTATGGCTGAATTACTCCAGTACATGCATGTTTTCTTTTAACTATTGGCAAGGATGGGGTTTTAACTGGTTTCAACTTGCAGCGCATGCTGATTTTTTTTTTTTTTTTTTTTGGGTGGATAAGGTCAATTCATGTTACATAAACTTTGGGGAGGGATTTGGTAGGAAAGGAATTTTAGGAATTTATATAGGTATCAATATTGACCTAGTTTTATTATTATTATTTTTTGGTCAGTTGTGGGGCCTGGGCAGTGTCCCTCAGCTCTTCAGCTCAAGGATAGTGCTCTACCACTTGAGCCACAGCACCACTTCCAGCTTTTGCTGCTTACGTGGTGCTGAGGAATCGAACCCAGGGCCTCATGCGTGCAAGGCAAGCACTCTACCACTGAGCCACCTTCCCAGCCCTATTCCTTCTGAGAATTGAACTTAGAAGGTCAAAATAGAGCTGGTGGTAACATATTGTACTTTAATACAGTAGGGCATATGAAATGAAACCAAGTACTGTTTGCTTTCCTTTGTTTCAGATGGAGGAGATGTACAAGAAGGCGCACGCTGCTATACGAGAGAATCCAGTCTATGTGAAGAAGCCCAAGAGAGAAGTGAAGAAGAAGAGGTATGTGTGTTACAAGAAGTTAGGGACTTCCTGTACTGCCTTGTTCATATTGTGGGTCAGATTTTGAAGTTGTGCAAACTCGATCACTAGCTCTGCGTAATGTAGCAGAAGCTAAGGGAACCAGGTTTGCTAAAGTAATTGTGGTGATGGGAATGTATTTGCCTCAGAAGCTACTGAGGTGGCACCTCCTATCCTAGAACACAGTAATTCTGTATTTTAAAATTGCCTATTGAAAAGAGTTGCCCTTTTTTTCTTATTGCCATTACTGAGGTTATTAACATTTAAAAAAAAATTCTTTGTTTTATAGGTGGAATCGTCCTAAAATGTCCCTTGCTCAGAAGAAAGATCGGGTAGCTCAAAAGAAGGCAAGCTTCCTCAGAGCTCAGGAGCGGGCTGCTGAGAGCTAAACCAATTTTCTATGAAGATTTTTTTCAGGAAGAAAATAAACTTATTGACAAGCAGCTATTTCTGTGTTAAGCTCTTGTTATGAAACTGTAGGAAACCATTATCAAGTATTAAAAAAGCAAAGGATTTCACCATTTTTTCCAAGACTCAACCATAGCTTTTTTTTTTTTCATTTTTTCCTACTGTTCTGCCTTTATTGGTACTTGAATTTGGGGCCTGGTACTTTTATAGCCCAGGCCCCAAAACTGGTATTCTACCATTTAAGCCATATCTCCACTTCTGGCTTTTTGCTGGTTAACTGGAGATTACCATACTTTCTGCCTAGCCTCCATCTTTGTATGGCAGCCTCCTGAATAGCATAAGCCACCAGCATAGCTTTTTTTGTTTCTTTAAAGATAAAATGACTATCCATCGATTGTGTGTTGTATAGCTCTCTAAAAGTACAGCAAGCAACAGGCCAACAATTATCTGGAGTTTCATCCATTTATTATAACCAGCGGGAAGGTACCTTAAAGTATACAATCTTAAATAAACTGATGTGCTAATGGTTTTAATTTTTGCAGAAATACTAGGACTTCTTCAAAAGAATGTTTAATTTTAGGATGTTAAAAGGTAAGTATGTCATGTATGAAAGTAACAAAAAGCTCAGATATTAAACCTTGAATATCAAACTATTAGGGGAATATTAAGTAAGTTTATTTGCTTCTATAAGAAATAGCCCTTTGGCCCATTTTGGAAAATTTTATGGAACAGATTCCCATGATATTTCAGTTTTGTTTTTTTTTTTTAATTCAGCTTTGTTCTTAATAGTCCCACTTTCTCCATGGCTCAAAATCAGGATTTGTGGATCTTGTCTGAGTTTGGCCTTAAGATGTCAGGTTTTTTATTCTACTTTGCACTGTTCTTCACACTTAGCACAGAGCTACATCTTCAGTCCAAGGAAATAAGTGGAGGTCTGGTTGAAGCTAATAAACCATGCTATTAACCCAACATCATTTTATAAAGGAGAAATTTTAATTCATCTGCTTTGCAGTCTTACTTAATTTGTTATGTGCAAACTTTACCATGCTAAGACATTATAAATTTATGAATACACTTTCCTTAACAGCAGCTTTGATGCAAACAATGTTTCCAGCAATGGGTATTTTGGCTAACAAACCTACCAAACACTCACTGTTTATGGAATGAGGGTTCTCACAGTATTTTTTAAGTACACAGTGAATGTACTTGTGAAATGTAATAGAATGTCCTTCAGGAAGGACAGGAATGAAATCTTTTGGGGCATGTTGATCCTATACCTCTGACCATTATTCTGCAGTCATGTGCATTGATGAAGACTTCACAGGCCAGAAGAAGGGATCTTCAGTCAGAAACCATTGTTTTAGATTCTTAAAAGTTGTTCTTCAAAACTTCTAAGTTTCCTACAATGGGAACAATGTCTGAGTTAACTAAGAATCATTTGTGTAGGAGATTTTTTTCCATAATAATGTTTTTAGATTATTTAGTATTAAAGAATGTTCCATTTCCATTTGATTTGCTGTGACTTTGAGAGCAATACAAGAATAGAGCTGCTTTTCTAATTCTTCACGGATTTCACTTGGAGCACCACGCAGTAGGTAGTCTTTGAGTAGCTGACAAGCTTTTGCCAAGTTTGGCTGTATCACTTCAGAAGTACACTTCATTGTATTCTGGTCACAGCTAGTTCTGCAATCTGTGCCATAGACACAGTCCAGATCAGACTCACAGTGACGATCCTTAATAAGTTCTTTAAGGTTTGTCTCTGGCACGATTTTTCTCATATCCACCATTTTCAAGTCATATTTTTCATTATATCCTAGGTTTTTGGCACTAGTGTCACACATAAGAAAGTTTCCATAGGGGCCATGGAAGACATCTTCCACAAATTCCAAGAGTCCTATGGCTATTTTAGCCTTCCTTGGCCAGGATGGTGTGAACAACTGGTCCATGCTTCTTCTGAACCCAGATGGGATAAAAAGCTCAATGACCCATGGAAGACTTATTCCATAAAGAGAGGTATATTCAACACTTTCCATCACATAGAGGTCACCACAGAACCCCATTAGTTTGGGGGTATGTTCCTTATCTTGCAGTATCACCATGAGAAGAAATTCATTTAACTGGAGAAGTGCCCATGCTGACTTGGCTTCTCCCAAGGAAACCTGTCCATCTTTGTCTCCATCAGCCACTGTCAAAATGAGGTTCACTAGTTCAGAGAGGTTTCCTTGGTCACCCAATTTTGCCTGCCAAGACAAGAATCTTAATGAAACAAGATTAGGAGAATCAGGAGCTATGATTTGCCTTTCTTTAGAGGGCTACCTAGGTCTGTTTTATCCTTTGAAATAGTAAAATTCTGTCAGTTCAAGGTTTATCTGACAAAGGTAAGTCCTGAAGATTACTAGGGATCTGGGCCTGTCCCATTCATTTTGCACACTGACAACTATTCTAAGGATTAGGAGTTTGGGAGAACATGAGCACATGTATATACCCAATTTAGAATAAAAGTTACAGGTCTCAATTGGAGTCTAATTCCCCATTTCCTGCATAGAGCAGGGAATGTTTCAACATTTCTCCCTGTTTTAACACTATTAAGCCAAAATCCTTGCTAAATTTTCACTTGGACTTTTTTTTGGGGGGGGCTCCTGACCTGGGGCTTGAATTCTGCCTGGGCACTGTCCCTGAGCTCTTGTTCAAGACTAGCAGCTCTACCACTTTGAGCTGGAGCTCCACTTTGAGTTTTTGAGTAGTTAATTGGAGGTGAGTCTCATGGAGACTTTTCTGCCCAGGCTGGCTTTGAACGACAATCCTCAGATCTCAGCCTCTTGAGTAGCTAGGATTACTACAGGAGTGAGTACTTTC
Organism: Dipodomys merriami; assembly: GCF_024711535.1. Classification (NCBI taxonomy): domain Eukaryota; kingdom Metazoa; phylum Chordata; class Mammalia; order Rodentia; family Heteromyidae; genus Dipodomys; species Dipodomys merriami. The sequence goes on from NW_027206290.1 coordinate 19,252,052, forward strand.
TGTGTCTCAGTCTCTTAGCCATGCATGGTAGACACTATTTCTCTTGTCTGGACTGACTGAGGACAACAGGCAGGAATGGAGAAGTACTGCTCCAGCTGTCCAATGGCATTCATTTTCTTTCAAGTAACTCAGTCCCAGGACTGTTGTGGCCCTAGTTGGAGGAAGCAAGTCATACAGCCCTAGAACAGGTCTTTAGGGGCTGGCATTTTGTCCCTGGACCCTTCTAACCTTAATACTGCTCCCAGCCAAACAGGAAGTTGCCTGAGTCCCAGGCTTCTGCTGCAATGATGTTCTCAGGTGCAAAGAGCCAAGATAAAATGAACCAAAATCTTTGAAGTTGTTCTCTCAGGTATTTTGGTTACAGCAGTAAAGATGGCCCAGCTTTTTCAGCCTCATGGGTAGCACATATGACCAAGCCTGGCCAGATGCACTCGTTTTTGTTTTTTATAGTATCATTTTTAATGTCAAAACATAGAAATAGAATTAATGAACTCCCTATTCATATCTGGATGCTAATGTTAACATCCTCAAATACTTTGACTTCCTTAGGATTGAGTCTGATGGATGTCAAAGAATCTCAACATTTAATGACTTAGGTTGATATATGTGAATAGATACACAGTTGTCCCTAGCTGTATTGCAATTCACTTACTGTGTTTTCACTGATTCACCTTATCGCATTTTTAAAAGCTAATTCTGTACTGTTGAATTTTAGCTATATCATGAGATTTTGGAGTACATAGCTGTTTTCATAATACTCAAGATTTTAATTATTTTTGCCTAAAAATTTAAGGCAAAAAAAAAATGTTAAGAAATTGGAATACAGGGGCTGGGAAGGTGGCTCAGTGGTAGAGCGCTTGCCTTATATGCCTGAGGCCCTGGGTTTGATTCCTCAGATCCACATAAGCAAAAAGAAAAATGCCGGAAGTGGTGCTGTGGCTCAAGTGGTAGAACACTAGCCTTGAGCTGAAGAGCTGAGGGACAGCGCCCAGGCCCAGTTCAGGCCCCACGACTGGATTCCCCCCCCCCCCCGCAAAAAAAAAAAAATTGGAATACACACACACACACACACACAACTGTACTCACCTTAAAGAGACTGTAGACCATTTCTTTGAATTTCTGTACAGTAGTTCCCCTAGTTGGTTTATCAAATAGCACTATTTCTTTTCTTGGCTCCAATTCAGTTCCAAAATCAAGATGAAGTGCTTGTTCCATTTGACATTTCACAACGCCTGGTAAATTATCCCAAATCCCTAAATACATCTTTGTGAAGAACAGGTTTTATTATAAAGTAGAAATCTCAAGCATATGCATACACACGGGGCTGGGAAGGTGGCTCAGTGGTAGAGCGCTTGCCTTGCATGCCTGAGGCCCTGGGTTCGATTCCTCAGCACCACATGAGCAAAAAGAAAAAAGCCGGAAGTGGTGCTGTGGCTCAAGTGGTAGAGCGCTAGCCTTGAGCTGAAGAGCTGAGGGACAGTGCCCAGGCCCAGAGTTCAGGCCCCATGACCGGACCCAAAAAAAAAAAAAAAACAAAACACACACTTCAGTGAAAGTGTAAGTGTACTAGGGAAGAAATGTACTTGTAATAAGCTGAAAACTGGTCATGTTTACAATGAGAATGACAGTGATTGATTGTTACCCAGTACAAGTTTTTATTGTGGTTTAAGGGGTTTGGAGTATTAAGCCCATCCCCAGGATCAGTCACTACCTCCTGGCTGGAATGAAGCTTATTATTAATCCTTAAATTGGTAGACTACTCCAAAACCCATCTGTGAGCTAGGCACCAATGAGGCCTATAATCCTAGCTCCTCAGGTGGCTGAGATCTGAGAAAAGTCAGACTCTTATCTCCAATTAACCATCAAAACCCTGAAGTGGAGGTGTGGTTCAAGTGGTAGGGCACCAGCCTTGAGTGAAAAAAAAGGGCCAGTGCCTAAACCCTGAGTTCAAGCCCAAGTACTAGCACATACAAAAAGGAAAAATTGTGACATTCCAAGACCTTGGAGGAACACACATGCTGCTGGAAAGTTGAATGGTCTGTCTGTCTGTCTCTCTGACCTTGTGATTTCCTCTTCTAGCCTAGGTTTCTTTTTCTTTTTTTTTTTTGGTCCAGTCGTGGGGCCTGAACTGTGGGCCTGGGCGCTGTCCCTCAGCTCTTCAGCTCAAGGCTAGCAGTATACCATTTGAGCCACAGCGCCACTTCCGGCTTTTTTTTTCCTGCTTATGTGGTGCTGAGGAATCAAACCCAGGGCCTCAGGCATGCAAGGCAAGCACTCTACCACTGAGCCACCTTCCCAGCCCGCCTAGGTTTCTTTTAATTTCATCATCCATGCCTATCATTGTCTCCTCAATGACTGAAGACCTAAACTCTGTTAGAGAATGGGTAGTGGAAATCAGTCTGGTATAGAATGTAGGCCAAACTCAGAAGTTTCCTGCCTTTATTCTCTGCTTGGTGTGGGTGATACTAGTACTAGGACTTGAATTTCATGCATGCTGGCGAAGTCCAGCTTTTTTTTTTTTTTTTGGGCTGGCTAATAGAGGATAAGAGTTTTGAGTGCTCTATATAGTTTTTTTTTTTTTTTTTTTGTCGGTCGTGGGGCTTGAACTTTGTCCCTCAGCTCTTCAACTCAAGGCGAGCGCTCTACCACTTCAGCTACAGCGCCACTTCCTAGAGGGTAAGAGTTTTGAAGCTTTGTCTGCCCAGGCTGGCCTTCAAACTGCAATCAATCCTCAGATCTCTACCTCCTGAGTAGCTAGGATTTAGTCATAGCTACAGATGCTATTTTAATTTGTTTTAGACATAGGTTTTTGCTGTGTAGCCCTGTCTGGCTTCAATGGAGACCTGAAACACATGAAGACAAACACAGACTGAGGACGGAAGCTGCAGGTGGAATGGCCCTGTGGGCTGTAAGCTGCAGGGCTGTAGGGGGAGTCTATCCATGCCTGCCTGTGGGAGTCCATATCACTGTATAGTGTGGGCCTGCCTGAATGCCAAAACCCAGTGTGCTTCATTGGGTTTTGGTCTCACATTGGCTTGATCCTTTTCCTATTCACTGTGTCTCCACTGGTAATGGGAATGTTTACCTGGTGCCAATCTATCTTAGAAGTTTAAGTTGTTTTTTATTTTCATGATGCTAACTGCTAAATTTTCCTTGAGTTTAGACTTTGGACTTGGCTTTTTTTTCCTGGTCCTGGGATTTGAACTGGGGACCTGACACTCTTGGCTTGCTTGCTTGACTGGCTGGCATACTATCACTTGAGCTATGCCTTTAGTCTGGCTTGTTACTGGTTATTTACTTTTTGTTGGTCGTAAGGCTTGAAATCTTGGCCTGGGTGCTGCTGTCCCTCAGCTCTTCAGCACAAGGCTAGCACTCTACCACTTGAGCCACAGCACCACTTCCGGTTTTCTGGTGATATATTGGAGATAAAGAGTCTCATGGACTTTCCTGTCCATGCTGGTTTTCAACCATGATCCTCAGATCTCAGCCTCCTTAGTAGTGAGGATTACAGGTGTGAGCCACCTGTGCCTGGCTTGCTGGTTATTTTGGAGATGAAGTTTCAAAGACTTTCTGCCTTGGGCTAGGAAGGTGGCTCAGTGGTAAAGTGCTTGCCTTGTATGCATGAAGCTCTGAGTTCGATTCCTCAGCACCAGATATGCAGAAAAAGCTGGAAGTGGTACTGTGTGTGGCTCACGTGGTAGAGCACTAGCCTTGAGCTGAAGAGCTGAGGGACAGCACCCAGGCCCAGAGTCCCGGCCCCAGGACTGACAAAAAACAAAAAACAAAAAATCTTTCTACCTGATATGGCTTGGAACCTTACTCCTCCAGATCTTAGCTTCCTTAGTAGCGAGAATTATAAATGAGCCACAATTGTCAGCTGGATTTGGACTTTCACGAAATGCAAGTATTAAAAATTGGTGAGTTGAAATAGACTATGCTGCACTGTGAAATGGATATAAGCCTTCAGGGGGGCTGGGGTGGAGTACTTGGTTTGGATAAGTATCCCCAAAGGCCCATGTGCTAAAAGAATAGCCCTAAGCTTGGTGCTACTGGGTAGTGATGGAAGGGGGTGGGGCTTAGTAGGGGGTTGTAGGTTACAGGTCATATGTCCTTGAAGGGTAAGGAGGGATGCTACTCTCTCCCCTTCTGGTTGTTTTTTTTTTTTTTTTTTTTTTTTTCTCATCCTGGGACTTGAACTCAGGGCCTGGCAACTGTTCTTGAGCTCTTTTGCTCAAGGCTAGTACTCTACCACTTTAAGCCACAGCTCTACTTCCATTTTTTGGGTGGTTAACTGGAGATAAGAGTATCATGGACGGGGCTGGGAAGGTAGCTCAGTGGTAGAGCGCTTGCCTTGCATGCATGAGGCCCTGGGTTCAATTCCTCAGCACCACATAAGCAAAAAGAAAAAAGCTGGAAGTGGCGCTGTGGCTCAAGTGGTAGAGCGCTAGTCTTGAGCTGAAGAGCTAAGGGACAGCGCCCAGGCCCAGAGTTCAGGCCCCACAACCGGACCCCCCCAAAAAAAAAGTATCATGGACTTTTCTCTAAGGGCTGGCTTTGAAGTGTGATACTCAGATCTCAGCCTTCTGAGTAGTTAGGATTGCAGGTGTGAGCCTAAGCTTTCTCCTTTTCTCTTTCTTTCCTGGTGAGAAGAATGAGCTTCTGCTACCATGTACTCCCATCATGATGGCTCATATCAGCCTGCTGGACCATGGACTGAAACCTACAAAGCTGAATGAAAACAATTCTTTCTTTTAAAATTTATTGCCTCAGATATTTTGGTACAGTAATGGAAACTGTTTAACACAGTCTAGATGCTTTAAACCAGGCATCGATGGCTCACACCTGTAATCCTAGTTACTCAGGAGGCTGAGATCTGAGGATTGCGGTTCAAAGCCAGCCTGAGCAGGAAAGTCCATGAGACTCTTATCTCCAATTAACCACCAGAAAAGGGAAAGTGGCGCTATGGCTCAAGTGGTAGACATCTGGCCTTGAGCTGAAGAGTACAAGGACAGTGTCCAAGCCCAGAGTTTAAGCCCCACGATGGACAAAAAAAAAATAAGTAATTGTGTTAATGATGGTTCCCATTAAGCTGCAACCACACCATTAGTGTTCCAGAATGTTTCTCTGTATCACCTACCTGATTGTTGGGCTTGGTGGACAAGCATTTTCCAAAGTAAAGTGTTTCTGTCACACAAAGACTGTTACATGCAGGCCCATCAATAACTCCAGTCTTGTACTTGTCACACTGGAAACCAGAAAATAAAAAGTGGTTAATAGAAAAGTGAACATACAAAGAAACATCTAAAGACACAAGGAATAGGTATTTATACCCTTGAAGAGGAAGTTTTTGTAGGTGAAGATGGCAGGCTTTGGAAGTAGGCAGAGCTGGAAATTCGACCCAAGCTGTTACTACGTGCTGTGTGACGGTGTGTTCTACCCCTGTGCATGAAATTTTGAAACTTTCTCTTTTTCATGTGCACTGAGGTGGTATTTGGTCCTACTCTCTACTCCCCCCCCCCACACATACTTTTTTTGTGCCTATGCGGGCTTGAACTCAGGACCCAGGCACTGTCCCTGAGCATTTTTGTTCAAGAATAGTACTCTACCACTTGAGCCATAGCTCCACTTCTGTCTGTTTGTTTGGTCGTTAAAGGGGAGATAAGAGTCTCTCAGATTTTACTGCTCAGGCTGGCTCTGAACTAAGATCCTCAGATCTCAGCTTCCTGAGTAGCCAGGATTACAGGCTTGAGCTATTGGAGCCAGAAATGTTGCCTTTTTTTTTTTTTTTTTTTTTTTGGCAAGTCCTGGAGCTTGAATTCAGAGCCGGGGCACTGTCCCTGATCTTCTTTTGCTCAAGTCTAGCACTCTACCACTTGAGCCACAGTGCCACTTCTGGCTTTTTCTGTGTATGTGGTACTGAGGAATTGAACCCAGGGCTTCATTGATGTTAGGCAAACACTAAGCCACATTCCCAGCTCCCCATGTGCTTGTTGTTGTTGTTGGTTGTGGGGCTTGAACTCTGGGCCTGGGCACTGTCCCTCATCTCTTCAGCTCAAGGCAAGTGCTCTACCACTTGAGTCACAGCACCACTTCTGGTTTTCTGGTGGTTAATTGGAAATAAGAGTCTCTCAGACTTTCCTGCCCAGATTGTCTTTGAACCTTGGTCCTCAGATTTCAGCCTCCTGAGTAGCTAGGATTACAGGATTGAGTCAGCGCCCAGCTCTCCATCCTCAGAATCTCTGTTATCTCCATTTTATTCATAAATAAACTGAGATCAGCTAGTGTGGGTGGATCAGGGGTCTCTAAGCCTAGCTACTCAGAAGGAGGAGGGCTAGATTAGAAGCTAGGCCAGGCAGACAAATCCAAGAGAATTCCAGTGAGCTAGCAAAAAAGGAGAAGAAAATGGAGGTGTGGCTCAAGTGGTAGAGAGCTATCCTTGGGCAAAAAGCCCACTGAAAGTGTCATGCCTGGAGTTCAAGCCCCAGGACTAGCACAAGAAAAAGAAGGAAGGAGGGAGGAAGGGTAGAAGGAAGGATGAGATAGTGCCCATGCTGAGTTCAAACCCAAGTACCTGGGGAGAAAAAACACCTCACTGGGAGTTGAGTGCAAAGATTTAGGCTTGTAGTCTCTGCTACTTCTGAGACTGAGGCACTTCAGGGCCAGCATGGGCATTATCTTTTTAAGAAACAAAAAATCACTGGTAATTAATTTTCCTTCATATGTAAAACAGTTTTAAAGGTACAAACTAGGTTTTATATGAGTCAATCAGTAAGTAGTAAAGACTACTGTAGCATTCAGCAACATGAATTAGATTTCTTGTTTTGAGCAAGGCTTCTTGCCAAGTCTGAATCAAAGAGGTAGTCACAAAGAGCACACTCTTCAGCTTGTGGTCTCATCGTATTTGCTTTGTGTGGAAAGGGGAGTAAGCCACACACAGTTTTATTTTTCCAGCACATCCATACACACAAAGTATAATCACCTGTAATCTAAATAAGAAGATCCAGAAGTTCTAAAGAATGTTCTAGTTCACAATAGCAGAATCAGTAGAAAACATCAAAGGTTGCTTCATTCCTAACATTTACTGTATTACTGTAGTTCTACTTAACAGCACCCCTGTGCTAGTGCCTGCTGCCCACAGCCAGGAGATGGCATACTTTAGCTTCATTTTACAAAACCACTTGCGCTGAAGGACTAAGTTCATCAACAAAGGGACCTCGACCATAAGGAGGCGACCACAACACACGTATATTATACATAATACATAATGTATTATACATAATACATAATATTAGGTTTTAAGTTTTGAGGCTCCATATTTTAAAAAAGTTATTTTGAACATAAATTTCAGCGTTCTCTTACTAAGGGTTGGGTTCTTCAGCATGCCTGAAAATCTTCCACATGTCCCCTTCAACACTCTGCCATTCCTTGTAACAACTATTTTAAATCTTTGTCAGGTTCTGTCTTCAGCTTTTCATTTTCCCTCTATAGATTTCTCTCAGCCATGAAAGATACTCAAATCTTTTCACATACACACACACAAACACATACCCCTCTATTTTTTCTTCCTTTCTGTTATAATGAACATATGTATTGAAAAATTCCCCACTGTGCTAAGTGCTAGTAAGTAGCTCATGCCTGTAATCCTGTAATCAGGATGAGGGCCTTGGTTTCAAGTTAGTCAAGGTGGGAAAGTCTGTGAAACTCTTATCTCCAATTAACTACCAAAAATCTGGAAATAGAGGTGTGGCTCAAGTGGCAGAGAGCCAGCTTTGAGCAAAAATAGCTAAGGAATTGAAGCCTGAATTGAAGCCCCAGTACTAGAAAAATAAATTAAAAAGTTAGTAAACAAATTCCTCACTGCACACAGTTCAGTATTTGTATATGTGCAGGGGATGGTTTAGGTGGCTCTAATGTCTTATGTAGAAGTGCACAGGTGTTTAGGCAGCACTCTAATCAGGAAGCCAACACTCCAGAGGCAACGACTGTAAGTGCTCTGGTATTCCCTATCTTCATTTGATCCAGGTATGTGTTGGGGGGGTGGGGGAGGTGGGTTAAACCCCTGGACTCCTGAGCGCTAGTGCTCTTCTGTACTCAGATCCATCCCTAGCACTATTTTTGAGATTCTGTTCACTATAAAATTAGGACTTAACTGGCGAAACCTGTGGCTTATTAAATACCATGATGAATATTGAAAATGGGCTGTCACAGGCAAAATTAAGCAATATTTAAGATATGTAAATTGCCTAAATTGAGATATTTTATATCCTTTCATTAAGAGGGCATAAGAATCAGTTGGAGGTATACTTTTTCTCTTTAGGGAAGAACCTCCAGCTAATTGAACTAATCATTTTACGTTAGAGGTTCTCAGGCATCATGGGAGTTCAAGTCACCTGGAAGACTAGTTAAAACAGATGGCTGGGCCTCAGTTTCAAGAGTTTCTGGCTCATGAAGTTTCGGGTAGGACTGAAAATAAGCATGGCTAGCAAGTCCCCAAGTGATGCTGCTGATTTTACTGGTCTAAGAGACCACATTTTGAGAATTTTGAGTTCAGAATGGAGGTTGCCTGATGTTAGTTATAACAGAATTCTGTCTGCAAAGTACAGTACCATTGCTTCTGCCTTGGGAAAACCTTTCACTCAAATTTCACTATAAAGGTCTTAAGAGCTTTAATGAGTTTACCTCAGATTCTATGGCATATTTTGTGACTTTGTGAATAAACATTTTCTGTGGCTTTCTTCCCAACCTGTAGGCATCTTTTTTCTTTCAGGTACTGGAGTTTGCATTCAGGGCCTCATGCTTGATATATAGATGCTCCACCATTTGAGCCAGACCTCAATCTTTAGGCCTTTTATTTATTTTCCTATTTCAGTGGCTAGGATATAAAATATAGAAGCAAAGAAAAAAGTATATCCTTGCCATGACCCTAATCTCAAAGATTTCTATGAATTATAAAATCTGGAAGACCTTTGCCATTACATATGATGCTGCCAGCATGCTTTCTGTAGTCAGGTTGGGAACATTCATTTGTACTCTGCTAATAATTTATTCAATTTTTGTCAAATGTGACAATATATAAGATAATATATATATATGAGATATGAGATAATATATTATATGAGAATCATATTGATTTTTTTTCTTAGAACTTTGGGAAACCTCCAGTCTCCCCATCTTATGTTACTGTAACACTTGATACAGCAATGTTTACCTTACTGTACCTAGCCTCCAAAAATCACTATTGTTAAGCATAAAATTATATTGAATGAGTTGCATATGTATATATATATATATAAATATATATATATAAATATATATATATATATATATATAATATATATAGCTTAATAGATTACCTGCTTAGCATACACCAATTGTAGTTTTAAGCCCCAGCACCTCAAAACAGAAAATTTCCAAAACACATATATAATTCTGATGAAGTATCTTAATATTATGGAGTTATAATTACCACTAAAAATCTTAGACTGCTCCATACATCACATTTATAGTAACAATAAAAATACTTTAAAAAGCTGGGCACCAGTGGCTCACGCCTGTAATCCTAGCTACTCAGGAGGCTGAAATCTGAGAATCTCAGTTCAAAGCTAGTCCGGGCAGGAAAGTCCGTGAGACTCTTATCTCCAACAAACCACTAGAAAACCGGAAGTGGCACTGTGACTCAAGTGGTAGAGTACTAACCTTGAACTGAAGAGTTGAGGGATAGCACCCAAGCCCAGAGTTCAAGCCCCATGACCAACCAAAAAAAACCCCAAAAAACAAAACAAAAATTTAAAAAGTCTTAGACTGATACAATGAGTTTTCTGAGATATATCGAATCATTAGGAGGAAGAATAAATAATAAATATGTGCTTTATAGATTATAAATAATTTGGTATCTGAGATTGCTCCATTTATTCAAAAGATGTGTTCTGCATATACTGCTTGTAAATAACATTTCAACTTTATAACACAAAAAAGTACACCTGATTGGAATAAATAAAATTTCAAGCACTTTGAAAAAACAAAATCCCCCTCTGTGGCAAGGATACACCCATACTAACTCCATAAATATTCCATATTTAGGCTTTTAATACTGGATTTTTTTCAAAATGAAAAATAACCTGAACTTGATTAGATCAAAAATTTTAAAGTTGGGCTGGGAATGTGGCTCAGTGGTAGAATGCTTACTTAGCATACATGAAGACCTGGGTTAGATTCCTCAGTACCACATAAACAGAAAAAGCTTGAAGTGGTGCTGTGGCTCAAGTGGTAGAGTGCTAGCCTTGGGCAAAAGAAGCTCAGGGACAGTGCCTGGGCTTTGAGTTCAAGCTCCAAGACTGCCAAAAAAAAACCCCCAAAAACCCAAACCTTAAAAGTTTACTAACACTTTTGTAAGTGGTATTTACAGCTTGTTATTAAGAGGCTTTTCAGAAAAGTAGGAAGTGAAAAGGACTTACTATTATTTTCTTACAGTCCTTTCCTCTGCATAGTTCTGTATAGGTAGAATATTGCACATATATAATCCAGCTTCCAACAAAAACAGCCAGCCAGGAAAAGAAGAGATACTTCATCCGCACATATGAGAATCGAGCCTGTGAGTAAAGAGCAAGTGATGGTCATTCATTCAACACCATTTTGTCACAATCCCTTCTCTGCAATAAAGCATATATACTTCGGTTCCTAACCCAGGAGTAACCAGTATACACACAGCAGCTCTAGGACAAAGTGCACTTTCATAGATCCAAACAACACCCGCCTTAGAACGGTCCTGCCAAGGAAAAACAGGGAACAAAATATTCTCTAAGTTGTATAACCTTTCAAGTACACCACCATCAAAAGATACTTATTAAACATAAGCATGTTCACTGGCCATCGTGTAAGATCAGATAACAAGAGGTGCAACTTATTAGAAGTTTACAATTACTGTTTTAGATAATCATGATTAAGTATTTTTATTTATTGATTTAATTTTTTGGTCATGGGGCCTGAACTCTGGGCCTGAGCACTGTCCCTCAGCTCTTCAGCTCAAGGCTAGCGCCCTACCACCTGAGCCAAAGCGCACTTCCAGCTTTTTCTGCTTATGTGGTGCTGAGGAATCGAACCCAGGACCTCATGCATGCAAGGCAAGCAGTCTACCACTGAGCCACCTTCCCAGCCCCTGATTAAGTATTTTTTTTTTTTTTTTTTGTCGGTCGTGGGGCTTGAACTCTGGGCCTGAGCGCTGTCCCTCAGCTCTTCAGCTCAAGGCGAGTGCTCTACCACTTGAGCTACAGCGCCACTTCCGGTTTTCTGGTGGTTTATTGGAGATAGGAGTCTCACGGTCTCTCCTGCCCGGGCTGGCTTTGAACCGCGATCCTCAGATCTCAGCCTCCTGAGTAGCTAGGATTACAGGCGTGAGCCACCAGCGCCCGGCCCTGATTAAGTATTTTTAAAGAGAGTGGCATATGCCTATAATCTTAGCTATAGGAGAGTCAGAAATTGGAAGAATTCCAATTGAAGGGCAGTCCATGTGAAGGTTAGAGAGACCCTATCTCAAAATACAAGTCTGGTATGGGAGTTCATACTCATGTCCCAGCTTTGAGGAAGGCACAGGTAGAAGATTGGCCCTGGGAAAAAAATGTAAGACCCTATCTTAAAAGAAAAGAAAGGGGGCTGGGAAGAAAGAAAAGAAAGGGGGCTCAGTGGTAGAGTGCTTGCCTTGCATGCATGAGGCCCTGGGTTTGATTCCTCAGCACCACATAAGCAGAAAAAGCTGGAAGTGGTACTGTGGCTCAAGTGGTAGAGTGCTAGCCTTGAGCTGAAGAGCTGAGGGACAGCACCCAGGCCCAGAGTTCAGGCCCCAGGACCAACAAAAAGAAAGAAAAAAGAAAAATAGAAAAGAAAGGAGGCTGGAAAGGTGGCTCAGTGGTACAGTGCTTGCCTTGCATGCATGAGGCTCTGGGTTCAATTCCTCAGCACCACATAAGTAGAAAAAGCCAGAAGTGGCACTGTGGCTCAAGTGGTAGAGAGCTAGCCTTGAGCTGAAGAACTGAGGTTTAGTACTCAGGCCTAGAATTCAAGCCACATGACCAAAAAAGAAAGAGAAAAAGGAGGGAGGGAAGGAAGGAAGGAAGGAAGGAAGGAAGAAAGGAAAGAGGGAAGGAAGGAAGGCAGACAGGCAGGCAGGCAGGCAGGCAAAAGAAAGAAAGAATGAATAAAAGAATGAAAGAAAAAGAAAAGAAAGACAAAACAAACACTGGGGCCATTGTCTCATTCCTATAATCCTAACTACTCAGGCTGAGATCTTAAGATTATAGTTCAAAGTCAGCCCAGGCAGGAAAGTCCTTGAGACTTTATCTCTAATTAAGCACCAGACCACCTACCCAAAAAATGGAGCTGTGACTCAAGAGTGCCACACTTGAGCACAGAAGCTCAGAGACAGCGCAGGAGCTCTAAGTTCAAACCCCAGGACCAATGCACATGCACAAAAAAAGAAAAAAGAAAAAAAAAGACTGAAGCAAAATGTAAGTAGCAGAGTTAAATCCCTAGTGCCAGAAAAAAAAGAATAAGAACAGATCTAGTTATGTATCTAATATCTAATGGACAAACAGAATAAGAGATTGAAGTCCATGGTCATTCCTATATTCTTACTGTATTCTCCAGGGCTTTAGGTTCCTTCTGTTTAATCACTTACAGGTTTCACCTACTAGATATTGTGGAAACTGAGAGAAGGTCACAACTATGAAAAGAGAAATGGAGAGGAAGAAGTAAGCTATATTAACAATAAATTAGTCCTTTCAGGTGTTCATGTCAAGCCAAACCACAGGAGACACTGCACTGTTTTGCTCCAGGGCTTTGGTATCTAACTACAACTTAGAATAGTGGGTGCCTTTTCTCCATCAACCCACATATCAAATAATTCAATCTTCAAAAGTGATATATGGTTAACATAATTGGACATTTATTTTCTAAGTCTGAAGCTTCAATGGTCTGACACAAACAGTACGACAGAGGACTATGGAGAACTGAGCAAACACATTATAAAGATATATAAACAAACAAGGAAACACCAGTTCTGCTTGTGCAGTCACAAGCCAGTTTCTCACACTGGAAAACAGTGGGATTCTGTGAGCACTGAGAGCAGGCAAAGAAAGCAGAGAGAGCCGTAAGTGCACCTGCAGAAGCCATGAGCGCAAAGGAAAGAGGCTCAGGAAATAGCGAATTCTGTTGGCTCTCTTCACTGTCTTTGTGCAGTTGGTGACTCTTAGTGTGAATGGTGATGCCTAGTACCAAAAGCTCAGTACAGTAAATGCAGTAACATGAGAAGTCCTTGAGGTTTATTATTAAAATTTAAAAGGGCCTTTAATGTAAAGTGTTTTTTGTACCTTTCTAAATGAAGTCATAAAAAATGCAGAAAGAATTCCATGTTAAATCATGTAAATGATAATGGGATACATGCTAAGGGATTTGTTTGAAAGAGTTTTAAAGTTACCTGGCCCTAACATGAGATCTCGTCTTCAGACACAAACTACTATGTAACAGTATTATGAAATTAAATGACACAGTGCTGGAGGACAGAGCACACTGCTGGGTCCACAGTAAGTCACTGAGCAAGAGATCAACAAAGCTGTTATTAGCCACTACCTTCTTTCTGGACTTGCCAAAAAGAAAACTGAATCTGAATCTGATCAAGCCTTTCCTGCAATTCGTGATTTACAGGAAAGAGCAGAATCAGACCAAGGAACAAGAAGGGCAGTGAGTGACATGAGGAAGCAGACGCCAGGCTGTGGGGAATACTGGAACAAAAACAACCCTGTCAACCCTGTCTCTTCAACAAATAGAGTATGGGGGAAAAGCATAGCAGAATCTTTTTGTTTGTTAGTGGGGCTTGAACTAAGAGCCTGGGCACTGTCCCTGAGCTTTTTCAATCAAACCTAGTGCTCTACCACTTGAGCCACAGAGCCACTTCCAGTTTTCTGTTGGTTAGTTGGTAATTAAGAGTCTCATAGCCTTTCCTGCCCGATCTGGCTTCGAACTGTGATCCTGAAATCTCAGCCTCCTGAGTATAGGTGTAAATCACTGGTGTCCAGTTAGCAGAAACTTATGGATTAGGAAATAGAAAACTGCCAGGTGCCTATAATCCTAGCTACTCAGGAGGCGAGATCTGAGGATGAAGGTTCAAAGCCAGCCCCAACAGAAAAGTCCGTGAGACTCTTATCTCCAATTAACTCCCAGAAAATTGGAAATGGTACTGTGGCTCACGTGGTAGAGCTCTGGCTTTGAGCTGAAGAGCTAAGGGGCAGCATGATAGAAAACAAGGATATGAAAAGATTAATTTTTGAGGTGTGGGAATAGTTCTGTGGTAATATTTAAGTATTTTGCTTTGCCCCCATCCCAGTGAGCTACATTCCTCTTCTTCCTCTGACATAACATTAAATTGAAAAATACCCTGCAAGAGACTGGTCCGATAAGTGCCAAAGTTTTTGCAGAGGATGCTCCAGGCACTTTGTAGATACACACACAGAAAGAAGAGCACCCATTTTTACTCCAGCATGCCATGGGAAACAGCTGTGATGTGGGGGAAACACAAAACAGTAGAAGGACCTTCATGTATCCTTTAAGATCTACAGATTCTGTAGCCTTACATCTTAAAATGACAGAAGAAAGAAATTGCCATAAATGATATCTATAACTATGACCTAATTTTCCCCCCCAGGATGTCACTGGCTAAAATGTTTCTAGTGGTCTGTTCTATACCAATTATAGAGGTAATCTAGTCTTTGGTTACCAAATGTGGTCTGACACACTTGTTTATGTTAAACTGTCTAAAATTACTGCCTAGCAGCTTCTTTACTCTGCTGATTTTGTGCCTGGATACTAACAGAACATAGCTTTATTCCAAATTATGCTTCTAAAAATCATGACAATAGTTTCAGTAAATCCACTAGAGCAGTAATTGTTAACTGGAGTCAATTTTGTCTCCTAAATGTGTACATGGCCATGTCTGGAGACAATTTTTGTTCCATAACTGGGGATTACTACTGGAATCTTGTGGGTGGAGTCAGGAGACACTGCTAAATTTCCAACAATATGTGTAATAGTTTTCCATAACAAAGCATTGCCAGCCCCATGTGTCCACTGTATATGATACTGTTAGTTTATTTTAAACTAGCCTTTAATGTGTAAACTAGCAGTAATTTAGAAAATATTGTCACATCTGTCTAGAAATAACATATAATTGTTTATGAGTAAATTACCAATCTTTTGTTGTAAATAAAATTTACTGGGGATACAACATATGTGCAATGAAAACAAATTTTTTCTGTCAATCTCACTTGAAAGACTGGCAGCAATTTTTCTTCTTTTCAAGTATTGCCCAGCTGGGCACAAGTGGCTCATGCCTGTAATCCTCAGGACATTAAGATACAGGGATCATGGTATCTCCAATTAACCACTCAAAAACTGGAAGTGATGCTTTGGCTCAAGTGGTAGAGAGCTAGCCTTGAGCACAGGGACAGTGCCCAGGCCTTTAGTTCAATCCCACAACTGATCAAATAATAATAATAATAATAAAATAAAAAATTGAGAGGCTGGGAAGGTGGCTCAGTGGTAGAGCACTTGTCTTGCATGCCTGAGGCCCTGGGTTCAATTCCTCAGCACCACATAAGCAAAAAGAAAAAAAAGCCGGAAGTGGGGCTATGGCTCAAGTGGTAGAGCGCTAGCCTTGAGCTGAAGAGCTGAGGGACAGCGCCCAGGCCCCGAGTTCAGGCCCCATGACCGGACCCAAAAAAAAACCCCAAAAAACCAACAAAACAAAACTAAAAATCTTTAATCTTGTTTACATAATTTTACAGGGTTTAAGGGTATGGCTGAAAGTTGGTAAAATGCCTGCTTATTAGCAAATACAAGGCCTGAGTTCAAATGCCAACTCTAGTACTGAAACAACCTATAATTTTATAGAATTTTTTGTTTTGTTTTGTTTTGCCAATCATGGGGCTTGAACTCAGGACCTGGGCACTGTCCCGGAGCTTCTTTCTTTTTTTTGGGGGGGGGGGAAGGGGCAGTCCAGTCGTGGGGCCTGAACTCTGGGCCTGGGCGCTGTCCCTCAGCTCTTCAGTTCAAGGCTAGACTCTACCACTTGAGCCACAGCAACACTTCTGGCTTTTTCTTTTTGCTTATGTGGTGCTGAGGAATCAAACCCAGGGCCTCAAGCATGCAAGGCAAGTGCTCTACCACTGAGCCACCTTCCCAGTCCCCCGGAGCTTCTTTTGCTCAAGGTTAGCACTCTACCACTTGAGACACAGCACCACTACTTCTGGCTTTTTCTGTTTATGTGGTACTGAGGAATCGAATCCAGGGCTTCTGGCATGCTAGCTAGCACTCTACCACTAAGCCCCATTCCCAGCCCCTACAGAAATTTTTAAACGAACAAAAATAATACTCTAATCATTTCTATTGCTTGCTTGCTTGCTTGCTTGCATGCGTGTGTGTGTGTGTGTGTGTGTGTGTGTGTGTGTGTGCGCGTGCACATGCACAGGCCCCCAGGTGCACATGCCTGTATACTGGTATTGGGACTTGAACTCAGGGCCTGAGCACTGTCTCTTAGTTTTCTCTTAAGGCTAGTGCTTTACTACTTGAGCTATAGCCAGAAGTATAGCTGCAAATTTTTATTTGATTTCAACATAAAATTTTCATAAAGTTTTAATAAGAAGCAGATGATTTTCTTCACATTTTCTCTGAATGTTGGTTTATTTGCCTAGAGGCAAATGACATAAAAACACACGAATACCTGGGAATTAATTGAATAAGGTGATTCTCAATCTCATGGCTCAGCTGAAGAATAGACACATTTCAAAGAAGTATCATGATATGGGAAAATGTTCATGATGTATTTTATAAATGGAAACATTAACTTGCAAAAACAGCATGTATTAGTCTAGGAATGTGGCTTAGTGGTAGAGTGCTTGCCTAGCCTGCATGAAGCCCTGGGTTCAATTCCTTATTACCATATAAACAGAAAAAGCCGGAAGTAGCTCTGTGGCTCAAGTGGTAGAGTGCTAGTCTTGAGTACAAGAAGCTCAAGGAACTTTTCTCATGGGAACTTTTCTGCCCAGGGGGTCTTTGAACCTTGATTCTGAGATCTCAGCCTCCTGGAGTAGCTAGGATACAGGCATGAGCCACTGGCACCTGGCTACAAGTTGATTTTTCAACAGTCATCCTAAAAGGTAAACCTTTTATTTGTTAATCAATTAAAGTATAGGTGAGCATAAAATACTAACTATATCAGAGCTAGGAAGATCCTTAGTGAAATTGTTATTGGGGGCTGTTGATATGGCAGCTTGAACTAAGGGCCTTGAGCTCTTGCTTGGCTGTGCTCAAGGCTAGAGCACTACCATGTAAGCCATGTTTTTCAGCTTGACTTTTTACTTGTTAACTAGGGATGGAGTCTCACAAACTGTTATGCTTGGGCTGGCTTTGAATCATAATCCAAGGATCTCAGCCTCCAGAGTAGCTAGGATTACAGCTGTGAGGTTGATTAAAATATTTTAATACCAGGTAATAGTACATGCCCCAGAGTAAAAATGGACCATTAAGAAGGGCGGGGAAGGTGGCTAAGTGGTAGAGTGCCTGCCTTGCATGCATGAGGCCCTGGGTTCGAGTCCTCAGCACCACATAAGAAGGAAAAAAAAAACGGAAGTGATGCTGTGGCTCAAGTGGTAGAGCATTAGCCTTGAGCTGAAGAGCTGAGGGACAGTGCCAAGCCCCAGAGTTCAGGCCCCCTGACTCCCCACCCCCCAAAAAAAGTACAGAAGCTGGTCACCAGTGGCTCATGCCTGTAATCCTGGATACTCAGGAGGCTGAGATCTGAGAATCACGGTTCAAAGCCAGCCTGGGCAGGAAAGTCTGTGAGACTCTTATCTCCAATTAACTACCAGAAAACTGGAAGTGGCGCTGTCGCTCAACTGGTAGAGCACTCCCCTTGAGCTGAAGAGCTCAGGGATAGTGCCTAGGCCCAGAGTTCAAGCCCTGCAACCGACCAAAAAAAAAAAAAGTACAGAAGACAAAGTAAATGGCCTGGTCTGATATAGTCCTTTCTTAGTTGTTTTCCATGTATGTGGATATAAAAAAATGCATTATTTTTTTCAGAAAAATTGAAGTCCAATACTATAAATTATTTCTTACCACTACACCTAACACTAGACATTTTTATTATTTCTAATATTGTGCTACAATAATAAAATTATCAATAACAGCTAATATTTAATGTTATTTTACACGTGGAACTCGTTGTTGTTGTTGTTGTTATTGTTGGTCATGGGGCTTGAACTCTGGGCCTGAATGCTGTCTCTCAGCTCTTCAGCTCATGGTGAGCGCTCTACAGCTTGAGCCACCATGCCACTTCCAGTTTTCTAGTGGTTTATTGATGAGTCTCACAGACTTTCCTGCCCGGGCTGGCTTTGAACCATGATCCTCAGATCTCAGCCTCCTGAGTAGCTAGGATTACAGGTGTGAGCCACTGGTGCCTGGCTTACGTGGAACTCTTTTAAGCATTTTCTACATATTAATTTATTTAATCATCATAACTCTGTGAGCCATTGTAATGATAAATTAGTCATGGTTGGAAAATTCTGACCCACAAGCCAAACCTAGCATATCACCGGGTTTTATAAATGCAGTTCTACTGGAGCACAGTTACCCCAATTGTTAGTCTGTTGTGTAAGGCTGTTTGTGCTCTACCAGCAGACTTGATCATCCAGTCAGCAAAGTCAAATAAATTACTGTTGGCTCTTCATAGTTTGACTGCTGAACTGTTAAAACAAAAATGCTCAGCTGGGTGCTTGTGGCTCACACCTGTAATCCTAGCTATTCAGGAGGCTGAGATCTGAGGATCAATGTTCAACAGTAGAGGGGATAAGTGTTCTCTAAGAGCTCTAGGAGACAAGAACTAGTCCTCACCTTACCGATGCAGAAGCATAGGAACACACAGGGTTAAGCAAGGCCTTCCCAGTCATAAGCAGGAGGGCCCAGATTTGAATTGAGGCCACTGGCTTCAGAGCCTGTAATCACTCTACACTATTCCCTACTGTATTAAGTACAGAGATATTTGCCTGAGTATTTGATTGTCTTCAGGAGAGATTTCAATAAGTGAAATCACTATGTCAAAGGATATGTAAGAGGCTTATGATAATATATTGTTACACTGCTTTCCAAAAACATCCACTGCTTTCTCAGATGTACTTATTTTGCCATCCTCTGTATCCAGTTTGATAGCAATAACAGCTTTTGTTTTATCTTTTTCTTTTTCTTTTTTTTTCTAGTCGTGGGGCCTTAACTCTGGGCCTGGGCCCTGTCCCTTAGCTCTTCAGCTCAAGGCTAGTACTCTACCACTTGAGCCATAGCGCCATGTCCAGCTTTTTCTGCTTATGTGGTTCTGAGGAAATGAACCAGGGCCTCATGTATGCAAGGCAAGCACTCTACCACTGAGCCACCTTCCCAGCCCCTAGTTTTATTTCTTTGACAGAGGCCTTGACATTTTAATATACACTCTCTGAATGCTTAGCACTGGACCTGGCAAGTGTCTAGGACACCTAGATCATGCAACACTGAACAGAGCTGGGGACTGACCTCCCAGACTTCTAAAATGTAGAATGTCATACTGTATCTGGGGAATTTATTTCAAAGTAGTTATAGGAAGGCAAGAGAGCTAGTCAAATTTTAAAGTTTCCTCAAGGTAGGGATGACCTAGTTCAACTTCAGATTATCTTAAGAATCTCCAAGACTGAATTATTTGGGCCTGACCTAGAACAATAGAAACTCAGCAGAATATAGAATGGGCCTTCATGTTCTGTGAGCCCACAGGATGGAAAATGAGGCCCTAAGTGGGGCTTGGAAAGCAGAGAGGGGCCTCCTTCATTTGAGGTTGACAGTAAAATGCAAGGCAAGTGCTCTACCACTGAGCCACCTTCCTAGCCCAACTGACAGTAAAATGTAAAAAGCCACAGCAGTTGTTTTTAGGATAGCCTGAAAAACTGTTTGAAATAATAAAATCTTCTTTTGAAAATATTATAAATCATGTACACCAGATGGCCATTTTCAATTTTGGGATTTTTCAGACAGGTGTTAATCCAAATTTGCCTTTTCAGTTCTTTAATTCCAAGAAGGCAGAAAACAAAACAAAACCATTACAAAATGGAATGACAGCTGCTTTGATCACAGCAATGCCTGCTTAGAGGAAAAGGAGCGGATGTATAAAAATACGTGCTGAGACACTGCAGGGTTTGAGGGGCCTTCCACACTACCAGTTATTTACTGAAACATGAGTACCTACGAAAACAACAGGCTTCACTGGCCATACTGGAAAACAACCCATTCAAACATCCATGTGAAAATACACTGACAGAATTAAAATGGAGGTACAGTGCTAGCCCAGAATTCAGGCCCCCCCAAAAAAAAACAGAATTAAAATGGATAAGATGCTTAATGGTAAAGGTAATGTGACTATTACCATAAATCTCTTCAATATGCAATACATATCTAAGAAGTGAAAGACACCAGTGGATTTAAAAGTTACAGCAAAGACCAAGTGAACTTGCCACTATTTTATTTATTTATTTATTTATTTATTTTTGTTGGTATGGGACTTGAACTTAGGGTATACTCTGTCCCTGAGCCGTTTTGCTGAAGACTAGTGCTCTACCACTTTGAGCCATAGTGCTACTTCCAGTTTTCTGGTGGTTAATTGGAGATAAGGGTCTCACGGACTTTCCTACCCAGGCTGGCTTTGAACCATGATTCTTAGATCTCAGCCTCCTGAGTAGCTAGGATTAAATTGTGAACCACCAGTGTCCAGCCCCTTTGACTCTTATTTTAAGAAATTTCTAAAAGAGCTCAGGGACAGTTCCCAGGCCCTGAGAATAAGCCCCACAACTAATAAAAATAAATAAATGTTCTACTCCCCACTATTTCCTAAATTTTACATATCTATATATCTATATATCGGGATTGGAGGTGTGGCTCAGTTGGTAGAACATTAGCCAATAAGCAAAAGTGGTACTGGTCTTAGGCTAACAACAACAAAAGGACAGGAAAAAAGAAATACATCTATATAATATAGCAGTACCTGCTCAAATATTATGTTGGAAATTAAGTCTAAAACAGACTAGCAGATTAAAACAATGTGGAAATTATAGATTAATGATTAGTCTATAATATTTCTTTTCTTTTTTCTTTTCTTTTTTTTCCTGGTCCTGGGGCTTGAGCTTGGGGCTCAAGCTTGGGGCTTGGGTGCTGTCCGTGAGCCTCATTGTGCTCAAGGCTAGTGCTCAACCACCTGAGCCACAGTGCCACTTCTGGCTTTTTCTGAGTACTTTATTAGAGATAAGAGTTTCACAGGGACTTTTCTGCCTGGCCTGGCTTTGAATCAAGATCCTCAGATCTCAGACTCCTGAGTAGCTAGGATTACAGGCCTGAGCCACCAGCACCCAGCTTTGTGACTTACTCTTAAGAGGAAGGGCTAGCATGATCCTTCCTAGCCCAAGGCTGGAAAGACTGACTTCCACAACAACTCCCCAGCTCACGTGCATACCCAAGTGTTTGGGAAGAAGTGGACCTAACTTTGACATGAGCCCAAAGAATGCCCCAATTCTCTGCTAAAGGTGGCAGAGCAGAGAGAAACTCACCCAGATTCCAACAAACTGCACCCTAAGCATACAAAAAGACAGAAGACAATTTTCTTTGAATCTGCTTTTCAATAATACAACATTAGGTGCATCAGGGAGCCTAGCATGATGGGTATACCTGTAGTTCTAGTGATTTGGGTGGCAGAGATGGTAGGACCACTTGAAAAAAAAAAACTAGGTGCTGGGAAGGTAGCTCAGTGGTAGAGTGCTTGCCTTGCATGCATGAGGCCCTGGGTTCGATTCCTCAGCACCACATAAGCAGAAAAAGCCAGAAGTGGCGCTGTGGCTCAAGTGGTAGAGTGTTAGCCTTGAGCTGAAGAGCTGAGGGACAGCACCCAGGCCCTGAGTTCAGGCCACATGACCAGTAAAAAAAAAAAAACAAAAAAAAACCCCAAAAAACAAAAAAAAAAACCTAGGGGTTAGGAAAAAGAATAAGAAAGATGGATCAAGGGCTGGGAAGGTGGCTCAGTGGTAGAGCGCTTGCCTTGTATGCATGAGGTCCTGGGTTCGATTCCTCAGCACCACATACGAAGAAAAAGCTGGAAGTGGCGCTATGGCTCCAGTGGTAGAGCGTTAGTCTTGAGCTGAAGAGCTGAGGGACAGCACTCAAGCTCATAGTTCAGGCCCCATGTCTGACCAAAAAACAAAAATTAAAAAAAAAAGAAAGATGGGTCAATTTCTACAGTTGGAACTTCACTTCCTAAAAAAAATAAAAAACTGAAGGAATGTATGACTTCAGAGCTTAGAAAGTGCTTTGGCTTTCCTACTATATGCAGACAGTTCAGCTCAGTTAGGAGATTTGGCCCTCTTTGTGCCAAATAAATCATCAAGGGTCAGTCAAGCCAAACATTTAAAAAATAGGGCAGATTCCTTCAACAAGAGTAAGAAACACAAGGTAAGCTCTTTTCAACTTCTTGTTGATTCAGAGTTGATCAAACATTTAATCAAATATTCTTTTTCAACATGTGAGGGCTTAGAAAAATTTTATCAGTATTTTGCTCTTAAAATTCCCACCTAAGGGGCTGGGAAGGTGGCTCAGTGGTAGAGCACTTGCCTTGCATGCCTGAGGCCCTGGGTTCAATTCCTCAGCATCACATAAGCAAAAAGAAAAAAGCTGGAGCCGGGCGCTGGTGGCTCATGCCTGTAATCCTAGCTACTCAGGAGGCTGAGATCTGAGGATCGTGGTTCAAAGCCAGCCCGGGCAGGAGAGACCGTGAGACTCCTATCTCCAATAAACCACCAGAAAACCGGAAGTGGTGCTGTAGCTCAAGTGGTAGAGCGCTGGCCTTGAGCTGAAGAGCTGAGGGACAGCGCCCAGGCCCAGAGTTCAAGCCCCACGACCGACAAAAAAAAAAAAAAGAAAGAAAAAAGCTGGAAGTGGTGCTGTGGCTCAAGTGGTAGAGCGCTAACTTTGAGCTGAAGAGCTGAGGGACAGCGCCCAGGCCCAGAGTTCAGGCCCCACAATTGGACCCCCCCAAAAAAAATTATTGATGGGAATGTGGCTTAGTGGTAGAGTGCTTGCCTAGCATGCATGAAGCTCTAGGTTTGATTCCTCAATACCACATAAACAGTAAAAGGCAGAAGTGGCTCTGTGTCTCAAGTGATAGAGCACTAGACTTGATCAAAAGAAGCTCAGGGCTGGGCTGGGAAGGTGGCTCAGCGGTAAAGTGCTTGCCTCGCATGCACGAGGCCCTGGGTTTGATTCCTCAGCACCACATAAGCAGAAAAAGTCTGAAGAGGCACTGTGGCTCAAGTGGTAGAACGCACTAGCCTTGAGCTGAAGAGCTGAGGGACAGCGCCCAGGCCCAGAGTTCAGCCCCATGACTGGCCAAAAAAAAAAGAAGCTCAGGGACAAGATGGGGGGTGGGGAGTGGGGAGAAGAACAAGGCTGTCAAGTATCCCAGAGAACCACACTGGAAGGAAGAGCTGAGCCATCCCTAGAGACTGTGAATGAGTTGAGGAAGGGCTAGAGGAAGCCAGAGCTCTACAATTTGGGAAGCTAAGGATTACTTGTTGCTATTATTGACATTAAACAAAAAAAAATTTTTTTTAATCCTAGGTTACTTCATCCTAGGTTGCATAAGAAAAGTATGAGGCATTATTCTAGTCCTCAAAGGGTTTCAGATTCTGTTGCAGAAACAATTCTGTGTTCTAGTTTTTAAGTGCTACATAAATATACTCTGGATAGATGCATTTTGAAAGACTTACCCAGAAAAGGAGAGTGTGGAAATACAACACAAAGATGAGACTATCAGAACTAGAGAATATTCCTCAAAATGAGATGAAAAGCCCTGAAGTGAAATAAGGAAACATATACAGGGGAGTGTGGTGACTGGAAGTAAACTGTCTGGGTTCTAAGTACCTCTGAGGAAGGAGATGAGCAGGAAGGCAGCTGTGGAGCAAGTTCTTGGCCAGCTTGTCCAAAGGGTGACAAGCTTAGAGACAGACCAATTTCCTCAAGGATGGGAGAAAGGGAAGATCACAATTGGGAGGAACTAGAGGGCTGGGCCTACAGGTCCTGATAGTTAAGTAAATCAGGGAGAGAGCTGGAAAAGATTTCCAGTCAGGAGTAGCACAGTAGTAACTGTGAGATGAGCTTTAAAAGATGCATTGCTTGGGGTTGGGAATGTGGCTTAGTGGTAGAGTGCTTGCCTAGCATGTATGAAGTCCTGTGTTCGATTCCTCAGTGCCACATAAACAGAAAAAGCTGGCGGTGGCGCTGTGGCTCAAGTGGTAGAGTGCTAGCTGTGAGGGGAAAAAAAAAAAAAGCAGTTTAGGGACAGTGCCCAGGCCTGAGTTGAAACACCAGAGCTGGAAAAAAGGGAGGGGAAAAAGAAAAGGGTGCAGGAGGGAGGCTCCTGGAAAATGTGCTTCAACTTGGCTTGGTCACCTCACTAGAGGTTGGGGCCTGAAAGTTTGCTCTTAACCTCTTTAAAATGCTGAGTTAGGGTAGTCACTACCCTCTCTCACTCCTTGGCTCTCCACAATTACTTAGAGAAAGTCTTCAGTCAGCAGAACCTGTTTTAAGGTTTGCCTAAGGTCAGAGTTACTTCCCAAGGGGATTAAGACCTCATATTAACCTTCTCTATGAAGTTTAAGAATTTTAAATCAAGAGCTAAGGGAGTGGCTCTAGTGATGGAGTACTTGGCCCAGAATGCTTGAGGCCCCGAGTTGATCTGCAGCACCATTTCCCCCAAAGTAAAAACAAACAAAAACCTAAAAAGTAATGTTTAACATTCTTTTAGTTAACACAATCCTTTGAAAAATTTTTGTGTTTTCAGTTTAACTTTAATAAAATCTTTTTTTTGGGGGGGGGGTCCAGTCGTGGGGCCTGAACTCTGGGCCTGGGCGCTGTCCCTCAGCTCTTCAGCTCAAGGCTAGTGCTCTACCACTTGAGCCACAGCGCCACTTCCGGCTTTTTTCTTATGGTGCTGAGGAATCGAACCTAGGGCCTCAGGCATGCAAGGCAAGCGCTCTACCACTGAGCCACCTTCTCAGCCCCTTTAATAAAATCTTAATTGTTTGGGGCTTTCTCTTATACTACTATTTCATATGTTCTTTTTGCTTAGTAATAGTATTTTCATCTATTTTTCCTTTATTGATAATTGATCATTTTTCCACTGAAAAACAATATATGTTCATTTCAAAAGCTGAAAAATACAAGAAAGTAGATAACTAAAACAAATCATAGTCTTATAATAGTTGACTAATTTAACATTTGAATTTCTTTATCATTTCTTTAACATTTTTCCTTTCAATGTTTTTGGTTTTCCTTTTCTAACACTGCAGTGCTGCATCTTGTTTAACTGAATCTGAATCTTCTGGTAAACAATGCTTGAAGAAGAGGATTTTCCAGATGATTTTGGGGGCCCAATTATGTAATTTTATCTTGGGAAAACAGCTCAGGAACAAACTATGTTTAAGTTTAATTAAGATGCCAACCTAACACATATTCTTACAGACCAGACATTGCACTGGGTTTATCAGTGTGCTATTGCTAAGAAGACAATTAGCTAAACTCTTAGGATGTCTGCATGCCTTTGGCAGTTCTTTAGAAATCTGCAGGTCTTTAGCAATACATATTCTATTCCTATATTCATCTTGTTCTGTCTCAGCCAACTAAAAGTTTTCTTGTTTGTTCTCCAGTGATGTCCTGTGAGCATTTTAATCTGGGCACACATGAATGTGACCTTCAAGGATGAAACAAGGGGGCCAGGAAATAGACACACACACACACACACACACACACACACACACACACACACACACACACACACACACACACACACACACACACACACACACACACACACACACACACACACACACACACACACACACACACACACACACACACACACACACACACTGCAGCAATATACAACATTCTCCACACTGAATCCTTTCCCCTGAAAACTTGGGCTCAAACTCTGATAAGAAAAGTCTGTCATCCGTAGCTCCCAGTTTTTATCTCTTCTGCATTCTAAGATAATTTCTCATGTTTTCCAAATCATTGCTTCTGTATAGCTTGGTGTAAATCCTGCTTTTTTATTATCTGCAATCTGTATTATTGATTGATTTGTTTGAGCTGGTTCTGGGGGTTGAAGTCAGGGCTTTAGCCCTGTCTCTTAGCTTTTTCACTCAAGGCTGGTGCTCTACCACTTAAGTCACAGATCTACTTCTGGCTTTTTGGTGGTTAATTGTAGATTAAGAGTCTCATGGACTTTTCTGCCTAGGCTGACTTTAAACCATAATTCTCAGTTCTCAGCCTTCCAAGTAGCTAGGTGTTCGAGTGTGACCCACCAGTGCCTGGCTGCAGTCTGTATTCTAACACTGCTATTGTACTTTGCATATCTCTAACCAGCTAAGCTTACTGCTCACTTTTTCACTTCAGTCTATATTCGAGGCTTCTGTTTCCATAGACTGTTTATCTCAATAAACTACAAAGCAACTTTACAATTTCTTAATAATCAGAGAGTTAATTTTTCTTTAAATCTTCAAAACAATGCTCACTTTCTTCTGTCCTCACTTGATGATAAAGAAAACAGTTACACCTGGTATTTACAACAAACTTAGCATGCATACCACTGCTGGCCCCATTCTGTAACACATGGGTTGTAGAACACCTGCCCTAATCCACAGCTGGACAGATGATGGGCACCACCTCTAATTCCTGGAGCCTAACAGGCTTCCATCTGGTGCAGGTCTGCTAAACTAAGCTCCAATTATCAGGCTTACTGTTGCAAAGAAAATATAGAATATTAAAAATCCTGCAATCTCTTTGGTATTTACCTGAGGTGTTTTTGATTATGGACAAAATAATCCTTATCTAACTGGCTTTAGCCAAATGGAAAGATTAAGGTGAGTTTGTTTTTTGTTTTGTTTTTTGGTGCCAGTTCTGGGGCTTGAACTCAGGGCCTGGGCGCTATCCCTGAGCCTTTCTATACACAAGGCTAGCACTCTACCACTTGAGCTACAGCACCACTTTCAGCTTTTTCTCCACTTTCAGCTTTTTTTGTTTATGTGGTACTGAGGAACTGAACCCAGAGTTTCGTGTTATTTTTTAAAAAAAACTATGCCTCTACCCTCTCCTTACCCCACCTGATTTTTTTTCTTTTTTCTTTTTTTGTCGATCATGGGCTTGAACTCTGGGCCTGGGCACTGTCCCTCAGCTCTTCAGCTCAAGGCTAATGCTCTATCACTTGAGCCACAGTGCCATTTTCTGTTTTCTGAATGGTTTATTGGATAAGGGTCTCATGGACTTTCCTACATGGGCAGAATCTCAGCCTCCTGAGTAGCTAGGATTAAAGGTATGAGCCACCAGCACCCGGCCCCACTTGAATTTTTTTTTTCCAGTCTTGCTTGAACTCAGGGCCTGGGCAGTGTCCCTGAGCTTCTCTTGCTCAAGGCTAGCACTCTAGCACTTGAGCTACAGTGCCACTTCTGGCATTTTCTGTTTATGTGCTACTGAAGAATTGAACCCAAGGCTTCATGCATGCTAGGCAAGCATTCTGCCACTGAGCCACATTCCTAGCCCTGAATGTTGTTTTTAATATTAAGTTTTCCGGTAGCATTTATATAAGTTGTAAGGCAAAAACAAAAAACTGTAAAAATGTTTTTTTGGCTCAAATCTAGGGCCCCAGCAATCTCTGAGCCGATAGACATGTGTTTTATAACGTTACATAGTGAATAAACCTATAATGAACACACTTATGCAAATCTTTTTGTGGTAATATATTTCCATCTTTTACATAAAGTAGAAATGGAGGTCTCAGAAGGTGGCTCAGTGGTAGAGTGCTTGCCTTACATGCATGAGGCCCTGGGTTCAATTCCTCAGCACCACATAAACAGAAAAAGCTGGAAGTGGTGCTGTGGCTCAAGTGGTATACTGCTAGCCTTGAGCTGAAGAGCTAAGGGACAGCATCAAGGTCAAATTCAGGCCCCATTACCAACAACAACAACAAAAAAAGTAGAAATGGAATTATTGAGTCAGAGTAAGCATATATTTAACTATGTAAAGAACTGCCCATAGTATTTCTAAAAGGATGATACTTTCATATATACATATATATATATATGTATATATGAGTGGAAAATATATTTATATGTGAGAATTCAGTTGCTCTTTGTCTTACTGATTTGGGGGAGTGCAGGGAAAACATTTCATTATGATTTTAATGTTTATTTACTTAATGATTGATAATACTACATATTTTATGCTCATTAGGCATTTATATATTTACTTTGGTACAGTAAATTGTTTTTGTTTTTTTTGAGGCACTTGGGTTTGAACTTAGGGTCTCATAACTTGCTAGGAAGGCATATCACTGCTGGCACACACCTCCAGCCTTTTTCTGTGTTGGTGTTTTGTTTTTTTTGTTTCTTATGCGGATTTTCTCTGCATGTGTGTGTGTGTGTGTGCGTGCGTGTGTGCGTGCATGCGTGTGTGTGTGTGTGTGTGTGTGTGTGTACGCATGCCACACTGGGGCTTGAACTTGGCCTGGACACTATCCTTGAGCTCCTTTTGCTCAAGGCTGGCGTTCTATCACTTGAGCCATAACTCAAGTGTGTGATGAATTGGAGGTACAAGTCTCTGGATGGCTTAAAACTGCTATCTTTAGATCTCCATCTTCTAAGTAACTAGGGTTACAGGTGTGAATCACCAGTGCCCAGCATTTGTGCAGGCTATTTTTTTTATTTTCGGTCAGTCGTAGGGCTTGAACTCTGGGCCTGGGTGCTGTCCCTCAGCTCTTCAGCTCAAGGCTAGTGTTCTACCACGTGAGCCACACTGCCACTTCCGGCTTTTCTGTTCATGTGGTGCTGAGGAATCAAACCCAGGGCCGCATGCAAGGCAAGCACTCTACCACTGAGCCACCTTCCCAACCCCTAAAATTAAGTTTTTTTAAAAATAACACTTTTAAAACTAAGAGAGTAATTTAAATTAAAAAGTCAAGCACAAGAAAGTCTCAAATGACATATCTAGCAAGACATTTAATATTATACATATATCAGGAGTTTTTAATGTACATAAACACATACATACTCACACAGTTCAAATTTATTTCCAGAGTCAATATTCACTCTAAGTTTCTCACCTTCATTTCATTTTGCTTTGGCTCACTTCCACCCTCAGAACATCTTGAAACATAGATAGTGTGGCAACAAATAAGCACGAACCATCTCTGAGAGTGTTCAGAATCAAATAGCTCAGCATTCCTCTTCTTTTTCCACTAAGCCATGTACTCCACCACAAAATTAAACACACATCTCTAGGGATACTGATTTGCCAAGGCAGTTTTTGGCAAAAATAAAATCTGGCCCTTTTCCAGACTGCTATAGATGGACAACAGCAGCTGTTCTACAGATGGAGATTGATTGCTGGCTGGCTGGTCTGTGGTTACCTGCTAGTGTCAACATGAAGGATGTTGGGCCCAGATCATTCATGTCCAGAGACTCCTGCAATAAGCTTGCTCTGCCTAACTTCTCACACTCAGCAACAGTGAGATATTTGCTGAGGTGGAGTTAAGACCCCAGCTCTGTTCCTTTCTGCTATCGACAAGCAAACTGAACCCCAGGAAGGAGGTTGACTGCAGTGACAGTTCAAGTCTTTCAATTCTTTGGAACAATCCTACTTTCCAAATAATTAAAAAGATCATGTTGCTCATATCAAAATCTTTGCCTAAATATGTCAAAAACATGAAAATCACACTCTGAACATTTTGCTGGAAATGGCCATATTAATTAACTAAACTAATTAATACTGGGAGTTGAACTCAGGGCCTCACACTTAATAGGCAGGCACTCTACTACATTGCCAGGATTTTTGGTTTAGTCCTTTTGGGGAATAGGTTCTCAAATCTATGCCAGGGACATCCTCATCCTCCTATTCATACCTCCTGCATAGCTAGAACAACAGGCATACACCACCACACTAGCTACTGAGATAGCTTTTTGTTTAGGCTGGCCTTGAACCATGATCCTCCAGATCTCTGTCTCTGAATAGCTGGGATTACAGGCATGAGCCACCAAGCCTGGCAATACTTTTATTATAGTTTTTATAGGTTTATAGTTTTTAATAGGATTATGTAAGTTATGTCCCAGAGTTACCAAAGTAAAATGAGATTAGAAGGGGCTTCAATAGTATTTTCAAAAAACAAACAACAACCAAAAAAAAAAACAAACTTCACAATTAAGAAATTCAGAATCAAAAAAAAAAAAAAAAGAAATTCAGAATCTTTAAATTTTGGAAGATTCTTTAAAAACGGAGGGGGGGGCTGGGAAGGTAGCTCAGTGGTAGAGCGTTTGCCTTGCATGCATGAGGCCCTGGGTTCGATTCCTCAGCACTACATAAACAAAAAGAAAAAAGCCGGAAGTGGCATTGTGGCTCAAGTGTAGAGCATTAGCCTTGAGCTGAAGAGCTGAGGGAGAGCGCCCAGGCCCAGAGTTCAGGCACCTCGACCGGACCCCCCCCAAAAAAAAAAGGAGGGGGGGAGAGGCAATGGAATCAAAACCACAGGACCAAGACTTAAGTCTCAGCTGTGCCACTGACCAACATATGACTCAAGCTTGTTTCTTCCTCACAAAATAATCAGGATCACTAAAATCAATTCAATTATTTAAAATATGATTCCAGATATGTCAAGATTTTTGTTTTATCCTTATTATTTTAAACTTTGCTCCATATCTGATTAACTAAGTTAAAACCCAGGAAATAGGCTGGGAATGTAGCCACATTAGTGGTAGAGTGCTTGACTAGCATGTATGAAGCCCTGGATTCACTTCCTCAGTATCACATAAACAGAAAAAGACAGAAGTGGCTCAAGTGCTAGAGAGCTAACCTTGAACAAAAGAAGCTCAAGGAGATCAAGCCCCAGGACTGGCCAAAAAGAAACAAAACAACAACAACAACAAAAAAAAAACAGGAAATACAATCTTTACTATAAAAATCCACATATTCACTTATATCTAGAGTCAAAGAAAAAAAGCTGAGTAGTTTAATAGTATCCAGTTGAAGTCACAAATTTGAACCATATCTTTCTGCATTCATTTATCTAAATGGATTATTTTGAAATCTAAGTATTCTGAAGGGAAGGGGGCACCAGGAAGAAAAACACAGCCCCCATGTACATTAGTGTGCCAGTCCTGGGGCTTGAACTCAGGGCCCGAGTCCTGTCCCTGAGCTTCTTTGCTCCAGGCTGGCACTCTACCACTTTAAGCCACAGCCCCACTTCTGGTTTTCTGGAGGTTAGTTGGAGATAAGAATCTCATGGAAGGGGGGGGGGGGTTGGGGGGGGGAGCAGGGTGGCTCACACCTTTAATCCTAGCTACTCAGGAAGCTGAGATCTGAGGATCTCAGTTCAAAGCCAGCCTGGGCAGGAAAGTCCCTGAGACTCTTCTCTCCAATAAATCACTAGAAAACCGGAAGTGGCGCTGTGGCTCAAGTGGTAGAGTGCTTGCCTTCCCAAGCCCAGAGTTCAAGCCCCACTACTGACAAAAAAAAAGAATCTCCTGGACTTTCCTGCCTGGGCTGTCCTTGAACCATGATATCAGTCTCATAAGTAGCTAGGATTACAGGCGTGAGCCACTAGCACCTGGCTATTACTTATTGTCAGAATGAAACACATGTTAGCATCACTTCTATCCTTATTTTTTTCTTTTTATAATCTTAAGGTGGCAAGAAACTTTTTCTTTTTTTTATAGCTTTTTTTTTTTTTCCAGGGCTGAGGACCAAACCCAGGGCCTTGTGCATGCCGGGCGGGAGCCCTTCCGCTGGGCTAAACCCCCAGCCCCTTTTTTCTTTTTTTAAAAAATTTTTATTGGGGCTGGGAAGGTGGCTCAGTGGTAGAGTAATTGCCTTGCATGCCCGAAGCCCTGGGTTCTATTCCTCCATACCACATAAGCAGAAAAAGCCAGAAGTGGCACTGTGGCTCAAGTGGTAGAGCGCTAGCCTTGAGCTGAAGAGCTGAGGGACAGCGCCCAGGCCCAGAGTTCAGGCCCCACGACCGGACCCCAAAAAAAATAAAAATAAAAATAAATAAAAAAATTTTTATTGTGAAAACACCGTACAAAGGGGTTACAATTACATGGGCAAGGTAATGAGTACATTTCTTTTCTTTTTTTTTTTTTTTTTGGATCTGGTCGTGGGGCCTAGAACTCTGGGCCTGGGCGCTGTCCCTCAGCCCTTCAGTTCAAGGCTAGTGCTCTACCACTTGAGCCACAGCACCACTTCCAGCTTTTTTCTTATGTGGTGCTGAGGAATCGAACACAGGGCCTCATGCATACAAGGCAAGCACTCTACCACTGAGCCACCTTCCCAGCCCCAATGAGTACATTTCTTATCAAGCATTGTTGCCTCCTCCTTTGTTTCCCCTTCCCATCCCTTCCCATCTCCCCACCTCCCCAAACCTTTTCACAAAAAAAGAAAAAAATAAGAATGAGAACTGAAGATTTATTATTGTAATTCCCTCTTGAGTCTTTGAATTTTTTTTTTTTTAAATCAGTCATGGGGCTTGAAGTCTGGGCCTGGGCACTATCCCTCAGCTCATCCACTTAAGGCGAGCATTCTACCATTTGAGCCACAGAGCCACTTCCAGTTTTAAGTGGTTTGTTGAAGGTAAGAGTCTCACAGTTTCTGGCCTGCGCTGGCTTTGAACCGCAATCCTCAGTTCTCAGGCTCCTGAGTATCTAGAATCACAGGCATGAGCAACCCACGCCCGGCCTTTGAAATCTTTTGAGTTATTTGACAAAATGAGCAGTAACTTATCACCAAAAATATACTCAATGACCCATTAGTGACTTAGCAGATAAATCAGTTAGTCTTCTTTCTGTTTTATTAAGAGCAAAATATTGGAAACAATTTTAATTCCACAAAAATGACAATCCAAGGCTGGGTGCGGTGGCTCACACCTGTAATCCTAAATACTCGGGAGGCTGAGGTTGCAGTCCTCATCACAGTTCAAAGCCAGCTGGGGCAGGAAAATCCATGAGACTCTTATCTCCAATTAAACACCAGAAAGCTGAAAGTGACAGCTGTGGCTCAAAGTGGTAGAGTACTAGCCTAGAGCAAAAGTGCCTGGACAGTGCCTATGCCCTGAGTTCAAGCCCGATGACTGACTAAAAAGAAAAAAAAAAAAGACTATCCAGGTTGAATACTGTCAAAACATTATTTATAACTATGAAAACAAAACAAGGAAACCTTATGGAGATGCTATTTTGCAGGGAAGAGAGCTGGGGAGGAAGTATGATAAAAGTTTACTGGAATATAACATAAACAAGTATGGAGATGTTAACAGTAAAATTCTCCTTATAACTAATAAAAACCAATAAAAATAATTAATTTATATACCGTATGGTTGAAGCAGAAAAATAAAGAACTGGTATCCACTCATTCCCTGAGATAGTGTTATTCAGTCATTTCTCTATCTTAACACAGATAGCAGTGTTTTCCATTGTCCTGGTGGGCTCTGCATCTAGAGAAATGAACCTTTGTAAGAGCTGATGTGGATGAGCAGTATGCTTTCCCTTTCTGAAAGTGGGAGAGGGGCTACTGTGCTAGGGAAGGTGGGCCAGAAGAGCCCACATCACTGCAACTCACATGCAGAGCAGTGTGAGGAACAAGTACCTGGGGAATTCAAGGGTCCTGAAATTGATTCCTCTAAACTACCTATCCTCCATATTCTCTGAAAAGTGCACCCACGCTTAAAGAGTTTGCATGTGCAATCCACAGAATCACCAGCACAGGGAATGCACAGAAGTGAACAGTAAATACTTCTGTCAGTTACGGGGCTTGAACTCTGGGCCTGGGCACTGTCCCTGAACTCTTCAGCTCAAGATGAGCGCTCTACCAGTTGAGCCACAGCACTTCTGATTTTCTGGTTAAGTGGAGATAAGAGTCTCCCAGACTTTCCTGCCTGGGCTGGCTTTGAACCGCAATCCTCAGATCTTGGCCTGAGTAGCTAGGATTACAGGCATCACTGGTGCTCCGCTAGACAGTCAATACTTTTTGATGAGGAAAAGTGTAATAGCAAAATGACCAGCGCTTGGCTAAGTGGTCAATACTTTTTGATGAGGACAAGTGCAACAGCAAAATGATGAGCACCAAAATAGACACACAAAATACATCAAAGGAGAAACCGTACTTGAAAGCTGAGAACCAGACTAAAACAAATTAAGTTGTTGCTTAAAGCATAAAAATTAAGGATTTGAAATTCACCAAACCATTCTGCTATCACTAAAAAGGCTTGTTTATCCCTTCTCTGTCCTAGGGGAGTAAATTATCTTGGGAGTCTATTTCACGGAATGCTGTTTAAAAGCTGATGAAATGTTTAAGTAATTCATTACATTACTACAATCTTTTGCAGGACATAGTATAATCAAACCCAAAATGTGCTAGCATTATAGGTAAAGTGGAAAAGATATTGTTCATTTACAACCTATAGAAATAAGAAACATTTGGGCTGGGGAGGTGGCTCAGTGGTAGAGCGCTTGCCTTGCATGCATGAGGCCCTGGGTTCGATTCCCCACCACCACATAAGCAAAAAAGAAAAAAGCCGGAAGTGCCACTGTGGCTCAAGTGGTAGAGCACTAGCCTTGAGCTAAAAGAGCTGAGGGACAGCGCCCAGGCCCAGAGTTCAGGCCCCACGACCGGACCCAAAAAGAAAGGAAGAAAGAAAGAAAGAAAGGAAGAAAGGAAGAAAGGAAGGAAGGAAAGAAAGAAAGAAAGGAAGGAAGGAAGGAAAGAAAGAAAGAAAGAAAGAAAGAAAGAAAGAAAGAAAGAAAGAAAGAAAGAAAGAAAGAAAGAAATGCGAAACATTTCTGCTTAATTAACACCCTAATCTTGAGGAATTTTTTTTTTGGGGGGGGTCCGGTCGTGGGGCCTGAACTCTAGGTCTGGGCGCTGTCCCTCAGCTCTTCAGCTCAAGGCTAGTGCTCTACCACTTGAGCCACAGCGCCACTTCTGGCTTTCTTTTTTCTGCTTATTTGGTATTAAGGAATCAAACCCAGGGCCTCAAGCATGCAAGGCAAGTGCTCTACCACTGAGTCACCCTCCTAGCCCAATTTTTTTTTTAACTAAAGCAAACTGTTGTCATTATACAAGATTTTTTTTTAAAGTAATGGTCTTGCTGGTCAAACTTGCTGGTCAGATATTCCACCAGGCATTCTACCATTAGGCTCAAGGTTTTTTTATATGCTATATATACTTCATATTAATGAAGTACCTTGTGATATTTTGAAATATGTACCCATTCTATTATGTTTAAATAAATCAGGTTAAACACATGTCTTTCTTCCTGATATAATTCTTTCTTCTCATCTTTTGAAATATACAGTATATTACTGCTACCTCTAATCACCCTAAGGTACAAGGGCACACTAGCTCTTCTTATACTTATCTAATTGAAACTCAATATAGCCTGGTCAACCTTCTCCATTGCTCCATTCCTGCTACTCTCCCCAGTCTCTGGTAACTATCATTCTACTCTCAACTCCAATGACTTTTTTTTTTTGTGGGGAGGGGGTCAGTTGTGGGGCTTGAACTCTAGGCCTGGGCGCTGCCCTCAGCTCTTCAGCTCAAAGCTAGCACTCTACCACTGGAGCCAGCCCCACTTCCCATTTTTCTGGTAGTTTACTGGAGATAAGAGTTTCATGGACTTTACTGCCCAGGCTGGCTCTGAACTGCAATCCTCAGATCTCAGCCTCCTGAGTAGCTAGTATTACAAGTGTGAGCCACTGGTGCCCAGCTTACTTATTTTATATATGATAACCACTTGTATATAGGCTTTTGAGAAATGTCTATCAAGGTTTATCAAGTTATTTGGGGGCTTTCTGGCTGTTGAGTTTTTGGAGTTTTTAATATATTCTAAATATTAATTCTTTGTCAGATATATATTTTGAAAAAAAAAATTTGGGGGGGGGGGTCCAGTCATGGAGCCTGAACTCTGGGCCTGGGCGCTGTCCCTCAGCTCTTCAGCTCAGGGCTAGCACTCTACCACTTGAGCCACAGCGCCACTTCTGGCTTTTTTCTTTTTTCTTATGTGGTGCTGAGGAATCGAACCCAGGGCCTCATGCATGCAAGGCAAGCATGCTACCACTGAGCCACCTTCCCAGCCCCAATATATTTTGAAAATGTTTTATCCCATCCTGTAGGTGGTCTTTTCACTCTGCTAATGGTTTCTTTTCCTGTATAGAAGTTTTCTGTTTGATTTAATACCATCTGTCTTTTTACTTTTGTTTCCATGCCGTATCTTTCTTTCTGTGATGTTATTTACTCTGAGTCCTTTGTCTTATTTTATTCAAATAATTTGTTAATTCTAAAATACTTACTGGGCTGGGAAGGTGGCTCAGTGGTAGAGCGCTTGCCTTGCATGCCTGAGACCCTGGGTTCGATTCCTCAGCACCACATAAGCAAAAAGAAAAAAGCTGGAAGTGGCGCTGTGGCTCAAGTGGTAGAGCGCTAGCCTTGAGCTGAATAGCTGAGGGACAGTGCCCAGGCCCAGAGTTCCAGCCCCATGACTGGACCACAAAATAAATAAATAAAATAAAATAAAATACTTACATAGATAAAAGCCACAAAGACAAATGAGGTAGATAAATATTCTGAAAACAAAATTCCATCAGGACTTCTGACTCAAGATGGTAAGCTGAAGGTATGTTTGCTAATTACTGCCTGTAAAACCATACATAGGAGAGGAAAAGGACACGACAGACTTCCAACACAGAAAAAAGAGAACTAGGGGATTCACTAATGGATAAAAGAAAGTTCTAGAGCTCAAAATGCAAACATAATTGTGTAGATGGATGAGGCAGGCAGAGAAACCCACAATTCATACTACTCCAGGCAACCTAACAGGCGCTGAGAGCCAAACTGCTTGCTAAAATGCCAGAGGAATCTAGAGAGCCAATCTGCCCCTTGGAATACTCGAGGGCTCTGAGCTCCCAGCCAACAAGCATAAAGGAAAGCAGGAGTGAGGGTGAGGCTGAAGACAGTAGGAATAATTGAAGATCTGTACCTGTAGCCACACTGGTTGGCTTACCATCTACCTCTCCTACCCCACACAGATCACAGGCAGGCTGGCATTAACCCTCAGTCAAAACCCCAGACAGCAGAAGAAGCAAACAACCCAGGAAGACCACGGCTTCCAGCACTGGTAGTCTGACCAGAGGAAAACACTCCACAGACACAGGGATCCCAGGGCCCACCACAACTTGCCCTTGAGCAAAGAAGAGGCCCTTGACAGGGCAAAGTCCACCACCCACCCAGGTCAGGGGCCTAGTGGAAAATAAACCAAGTTTTAAAATAGCAGAGGAAATCCACACCTGTTACTCAGCCTGCCTGCCTGCCTGCCTGCCTGCCTTCCTTGCTTCCTTCTTCCTTCCTTCCTTCCTTTTTCTTTTTTTGGTCGTTTGTGGGGCTTGAACTCTAGGCCTGGACGCTGTCCCTCAGCTCTTCAGCTCAAGGCTAGCGCTCTACCACTTGAGCCAAAGCACCACTTTCAGCCTTTTCTGTTTATGTGGTGCTAAGGAATTGAACCCAGGGCCTCATGCACTCTACCACTGAGCCACCTTCCCGGCCCCTCAGTCTTTCTATACTGAATAGATAAACAAGGATCACAAGCATATGGAGAAATCCAGCAGCATGAAAGAAGGAGGAGGAGGAGGAGAAAGAGAAGGAAAAGGAGAAAGAGGAGGAAGAGGAGGAGGAGGAGGAACAGGAGGAGGAGCAGCAGCTAAGAATAGATACTTAATTTAAAAACAACAACAAAAACTCTTTAAGCCAGGCATAGTGGTTCAGGCCTGTAATCCCAGCTACATTGGAGGTGAAGATTAGCAGGACATGGTGAGAGACCACCCTTTGTCAAAGGTTAAAAAGCCAGCCAGTTCTTGCTATGGTCCTAGCTATGAGTAAGGCTATAGGTAGGTAGAATTGTGGTCTGAAGCCGGCCCCAGGCAAAACTATGACACCATACATAGAAAAATAAGTAAAACAAAGGCCTGGGGTTGTAGCTTAAGTGATGGAGTGCCTAAACTCTGAAGGGAATGAAAATAAAGACAAATAAGAAAATATTTTAAAAATCTATTATAGGAGCCGAGCACTAGTGGCTCACACCTGTAATCCTAGCTACTCAGGAGGCTGAGATCTGAGGATCTCAAAGCCAGCCAAGGCGGGAAAGTCCCTGAGACTCTATCTTCAATAAACCACTCAGACAACCAAAAGTGGTGCTGTGGCTCAAGTGGTATAGTGCTAGCCTTGAGCTGAAGGATGGTGCCCAGGCCCAGAGTTCAAGCCCCTAGACTGACAAAATATATATATATATATATTATAGAGGTTAGGGAAGTAGCTCAGTAATAAAGCGTTTACATAGAAAGCTTGGGATTTGATTCCCAACACAACAAAACAAGCAAAAACTCAAATCAAAACATCAAATAAATGCACCTATATGAAATAGGAATTGGAAACTATAACAAAGAAATAAGGGCTAGGGGCTGTGGCTCAGGCCTATAATACTCGCTACTAGGGAGGCTGAGCTCTAAGAATCATGGCATAAAACCAACTCTAGGGCAGAAAAGTCCCTAAGGCTCTTATCTGCAATTAACTAGCAAAAAGCCAAAAGTTGTGACTTAAGCAGTAGAGTGCCAGACTTAAGTGAAAAAAGTAAAACACAACATCCTGGACAAGAATTCAAGCCCAAATATTGGTGCAAAAAAAAGACAATTGAGAGTATAGGAGACATAAAGGGACAATCCAAGAGAAATACCATTTGATTAATAAAAGCCCTATAAAGAAGAAAAAGGGAAAGACTGGGAAGAAAAATTTTCTTTTTCTTTTTTTCTGGAGCATAGGTTTGAACTTGGGAGCCTTGCACTTGCTTAGTTTACTTGCTTGTCTAGTGCTCTACTACTTGAAACATGCTTTTTTTGATGGTTATTTTGGAAATGGAGTCTCATAGACTTTTCTGCTTAGTCTAGCTTTGAGCTATAATCTTCTGGATCTCAGCATCCTGTGTAGCTAGGATTATAGGTGAGAGAAACTATAAGAAACTCATTAACTTATACAAATTCCTGAAGCTGAGTAAGAAAAGATTCAAGTTATAAAATTCAAAGGTTCAGCCCCAATACAACCAATAAAAGACCCACATCTAACTATTTCTTCAGGAAATTTCAGAGCAAAAAAAAGAAAAGAAAAGAAAGAGAAAAAATAAAACAAAAAAGAAAGAAAGAAAAAGAAAAAAAATTAAAAACTAAATCTGAGCTGGGAAAACAGGTCACTCAAGAAAGAATTCAAGGGGCTGGGAAGGTGACTCAGTGGTAGAGCGTTTGCATGCATGAGGCCCTAGGTTCGATTCCTCAGCACCACATAAGCAAAAAGAAAAAAGCCGGAAGTGGCGTTGTGGCTCAAGTGGTACAGCACTAGCCTTCAGCTGAAAAGCTGAGGGACAGCGCCCAGGCCCATAGTTCAGGCCCCATGACTGGACCCAAAAAAAAAAAAAAGAAAGCAATTGCTGGGCGCTGGTGGTTCACACCTGTAATCCTAGCTACTCAGGAGGCTGAGATCTGAGGATGGAGGTTCAAAGCCAGCCTGGGCATGAAAGTCCGTGAAACTCTAATCTCCAATAAACCACCAGAAAACCAGAAGTGGCGCTGTGGCTCAAGTGGTAGAGCCTTGAGCTGAAGAGCTGAGGGACAGCGTTCAGGCCCAGAGTTCAAGCCCCACGACCAACAAAAAAAAAAAATTGAAGGGGCTGGGGAGGTGGCTCAGTGGTAGAGTGCTTGCCTTGCATGCCTGAGGCCCTGGGTTCGATTCCTCAGCACCACATAAGCAAAAAGAAAAAAAACCGGAAGTGGCGCTGTGGCTCAAGTGGTAGAGCACTAGCCTTGAGCTGAAGAGCTGAGGGACAGCGCCCAGGCCCAGAGTTCAGGCCCCACGACCGGACCCAAAAAAAAAAGAAAGAAAAAAAGAAAGAATTGAAAATCAAACTGGCCCTTTGTCAGCAACAGGGATACTAAAAGACAATTAAACTATGTCTTCAGTTTTTCGAAAATGATTATATTTGGCCCTAAGTTATTTGTTGTTGTTCGTCATGGGGCCTGAACTCTGGGCCTGTGTGTTGTCCCTCAGCTCAACCACTTCCAGCTTTTTCTGCTTATGTGGTGCTAAGTAATCTGACCCAGGGCCTCATGTATGCAAGACCAGCACTCTACCACTGAGCCACCTTCCCAGCCTATGCCCTAAATTTAACACTCAGCTCAACAACAAAAAAATACTAGGTAACAATAAAGTCAGTTTTAGATATGAAAGCACTCAGAAAGTTTACTTCCCATATATACTTCCTAAAAAGCTGATTTCAGGATATACTTTAGTAAGATGATAAGGTAGAAGAAGACTCGGGATGCTGAGAACAATGACTACAATCCATAGAGAGGAGGGAAATCCTGGGAAAACAGTCAAGTAGTAGGCCCAGGAAATCATCTGCTCATCCTATGAACTGGATAATGGAGGAGAGAAGCATCTGATAGGGGGAAAAAAATATGGGGGTGAGGTGGGGAGGATTCTTTGGAAGCTAAAATATAACCCAGAATATGGAATAACTATACTAAAGATAGATTATAGCAGAAAAAAATAATGAAGGAAATTAGAAACTA
Organism: Dipodomys merriami; assembly: GCF_024711535.1. Classification (NCBI taxonomy): domain Eukaryota; kingdom Metazoa; phylum Chordata; class Mammalia; order Rodentia; family Heteromyidae; genus Dipodomys; species Dipodomys merriami. The sequence continues at coordinate 19,292,848 of NW_027206290.1, forward strand.
TCTGGAATTTTTACTAGAAACCATTTTAAAATTAATTTACTTTATTGTTATTATTGAAGTTATATACAGAGGATTACAATTACATGAGTAAGGGAGTGAGTACATTTCCTATCATACTGTGTCTTCTGTTCCCTCATTCTCTCTCATAGTAGAAACTACCTGGAATTTTCGCTGGAAAACTTTTTTAAATTAATTTACTTGTTACTATAGAAGTTATATTCAAAGGGATTACAATTACATGAGTCAGAGAATGAATACATTTCCTATCATACTGTCTTTTCTGTTCCCTCATTCTCTCTCATAATGTACAACAAAGTCTATGATTTTTATCATTTTTGTATGAATTATTTGATATGCACTCCAAACTTTATATCCCACTCTTTTTTTTTTTTTTGGGTCAGTGGTGGGGCTTGAATTCTGGGCCTGGGGACTGTCCTCAGCTCTTCAGCTCAAGGCAAGTGCTCTACCACTTGAGCCACAGCACACTTCTGGTTTTCTGGTGATTAATTGGAGGTAAGAGTCTCAGAGACATTTCTGGCTGGCTCTGAACCATGTTTCTCAGATCTGTCTTCTGAGTAGCTAGGATTACAGGTGTGAGCCTTTCTGGTTTTTTTCTTAGGTCTAAGACCAGGACTCAAATTCAATAATTGGTACTTTCATTTATTGGCTGGCATTCTTCCAACTGACATACACATCCAACTCCTGGAATTTTTTTTTCCCAGTCCTGGGGCTTGAACTCAGGACCTAGACACTGTCCTTGAGCTTCTTTTATTATTTTCCTTTTTTTTTTTTTTTTTTTTTGTCAGTCATGGGATTTGAACTCTAGGCCTGGGCACTGTCCCTGAGCTCTTGAGCTCAAGGTTAGTGCTCTACCACAGTGCCATAGCACCACTTTGGACTTTTCTGTTTATGTGGTGCTGAGGAACCAAACCCAGGACCTCATGCATGCAAGGCAAGCACTCTACCACTGAGCCACTTTCCCAGCCCCTTTTATTATTTCTTCTGCTCAAGGCTAGCACTTTACCACTTGAATTACAGTGCCACTTCTGGCTTTTTCTGTTTATGTGGTACTGAGGAATTGAACTCAGGGCTTCATGCTAGGCAAGCACTCTACCACTAAGCCACATTCCTAGCCCTGGATTGATTGATTGATTTTATTGTCAGTCGTGGAGCTTGAACTCTGGGCCTGGGCGCTGTCCCTCAGCTCTTCAGCTTAAGGCTAGCTCTCTATCACTTGAGCCACAACGCCACTTCTGGCTTTTTCTACTTATGTGGCACTGAGGAATCGAACTCAGGGTCTCACGCATGCAAGGCATGCACTCTACCATTGAGCCACCTTCCCAGCCCTGGATTTTTTTTTTTTTAATGAGAGAAAAAAGGAAGGAAAAGACAAGATGGTTACATTTCAAATATGAAGTGTGTGTGTGTGTGTGTGTGTGTGTGTGTGTTGTGTATTCAACTCAATCATAAGGAACTAATGAAGTATGAGTAAAAAGGATCCATTTACTATTAATATTAGAATCCAAAAAGCCTCAGGGTCACTACCAGCTCTAGAGAGACAAAAATGTAATCTTAGAATACAAATTGGCTCTGCACTAAATAGTATTTATAGAATCCTATTTTAAGAGGTACTAAAATTAGAGATCTCCTTCATCTCTAGACAGAAATACTTTGATATGTTTGGTCTCAAGCTATAAATCTCAGGATGCAAAGAGAAAGAACAGTCAAGTGTTTCACTCTCCTTTTATTTTTTTATACAAAGCATCAAATGATACCTAGTTCCTACCTGCAATGCTATCTCTGAAGGTGAATCAGTCTTATTCAAATGGTTCTATGCTTGAAAACTACCTTAGTTCACTTGGAATAGTTGAAAAGCAGAAGACAGAAGAAATGTCTGCTTCCTGCAGCTGAGCATAGCCAGGTAACCAATCCAAAAGACAAGTAAACCAACTACTAAGGAGAAATTATAGTCCATTGTGATGTCAAATATAACCGTTACTTAACAAGGGATCTCTAAGACTAGGTTTTAAGCTATTACTCTTTTAGGGAAACGTCAGAACACAAGCAAGCATTATTTCTAAATTTAAAAAAGGGACTTTTTATTGGGAATTTGTGAACGACACATGTTCTTTTCCCTCCTGGCAGTTACAGGGCATAGCTTCTGGGAAGGGACAAATCCTTGCAGTAATGTGCTTAATAACAAGAGGCAATTGTTAAGGTCTGTTAATTCCACTTGTTTCTCATGATTAAGAAAATAAGTACAAGCTGCAGTCTGTGGGTCTCAGGTTCATAAGGGACATTTTTTTTTATGGATGAAGAGGCAGGTCTATAATAATATAATATTCTCTATAGTTTTATATCTTAGATTCAACTTATATAGAAACTTGGTTGTGGTAATAGAACACAATATAAATGTTACCAACCTTTAGACTACAAAAGTATAGGTGATAGAATGAGGGAAGTAAGCTGGGCACCAGTGGCTCATGCCAACCAACAGAAAACTGGAAGTGGCACTGTGGTTCAAGTGGTAGAGCACTAGCCTTGAGCTAAAGAGCTCAGGGACAGGGTCCAGGCCCAGAGTTCAAGACCCATGACTGACCAAAAAAAAAAAAAAAGAGGATGAGACCTGAGCAAGTCCATAAGACTCATTGCCAATTAACCACTAGAAAACTGGAAGTGGCTCTGTGGCTCTGTGGCTCAAAGTGGTAGAGTGCTAGCCTTGAGCAAAAAAGTTCAGGGACAGTGCCCAGGCCTTAAGTTCAAGCCTCACAACTGACAAAAAAAAAAAAAAAAAAAAGTAACTGTCGGCCAAGTATTGAGTACATGCCTGCAATCTCAGCACTTGGGAGGTTAAGACAGGAGGATCTCAAGTTCAAGACCAGACTGAGCTATATAGAAAACCTATCTAAAAAAAAAGATGCACCTGCAGAACACAGAAAGGCAGATAATGAGATAACTATGTAAAGAAGTACAGTACCCATTTTTTTTTAATGCAAAGTCATAGCCAGGTGTTTGTGGCTCATGCCTATAATCCTAGGTACTCAGGAGATCTGAGGACTGTAGTTCAAAGCCATCCCAGACAGGAAAGTCTGTGAGACTCTTATCTAAAATGAATCACCAAAACTGTTTGGAAGTAGAGCTATGGCTCAAGTGGTAGAACACCAACCTTGAATACAAAAGCTCAGGAACAGTGCCCAGACCCTGAGTTCAAGTCCCAAGACCAGCATACACACACAAAAAAAAGAACAAATAAAAATGCAAAGTAATGGGCTGGGAAGGTGGCTCAGTGGTAGCGTGCTTGCCTTGCATGCATGAAGCTCTGGGTTTGATTCCTCAGCACCATATAAACAGAAAAAGCCAGAAGTGGTTCTATGGCTCAAGTGATAGAGTGCTGGCCTTGAGCAAAAGCTCAGGGACAGTGCCCAGGCTCTGAGTTCAAGCTCCAGAATCGGCAAAATGAAAAAAACAAGAAAAAATAGGTTTTTTCATTAAAGCAATTCTCACTGTCACTCTGTCATTCTGTCTCTTTCATATGAAGGATAGAAATCCAAGGCTTTGCATACACACTTTATTGCTGAACTACAAATAAGTATATTTAATGCATATATTTATTATGATCTATATAAACTTATGCCTATAACTGGTTATATGTATGCTGTTATTTGTACAGAGAAACATATATAATAATTATCTTGATTATATCCTATAAGAAGAGGATGTGCTTATTATAAACTAAATAATAAAGTCGCTGGCTATTCTGTGTTTTGTTTTGTTGCAAGTTATGAGGCTTGAACAAGGCCTCAACACTGTCCCCAAACTGCTTTTGCATAAGGCTTAGCACTCTGCCACTTAAGCCATAGGGCACTTCCAGCTTTTTCTGTGTATGTGGTTCTGAGGACTTGAATCCAGGGCTTCATGCATGCCTAGGCAAGCACTCTACCGCTAAACCACATTCCCAGCCCATAAGTATGTGGGATTATCAGTGAAGGCCAGATGGGACTGATGGATGGATGGATATATAGATAGATATAGCAAGACATTGTGTCAAAAAAAAAAAAACCTGCACAATTTAAGTTATATAAAGCACTTAAGGCAACCAAACTAATAGGAACAGAAAATAGGATGTGGTTACCAACGACTGGAGGGTAAGAAGGAAATAGTGAGTTGTGTTCAGTGGTAAAGTTTCAATTTTGCCTTGACTGATAATCCTTTTGCCTCTACTCCTGAGTATGGTCATTCTGTTTTTCAATTTTTTTCAGTGCTGGGGATTTAACCCAGGACCTTGCACATGCTGGCCAAATGCTGTAACACTGAACTATACTGTATCGCTAAGCCACATTTCCAGCCCACATACTTATGGGCTGGGAATGTGCATAGAGTTAACACTACTATACTATATATTTAAGATGGTGAATTTTATCTTACATGTTTTGACCACAATAAAAAAAAAAAGCAAACAAAACCACAACCATAATATCAACACCACACCTCAACAGGTTAATTATTTAATGTTATTAAATACCTAACAACAAAGAAAGCTTTTGGGTATTTGTCAGTCATAGGGCTTGAACTCAGGGCTTGGGCTTGGTCCCTGAGCTCTTTTGTTCAAGGCTAGTGCTCTACCACAATGAGCCACAGAGCCACTTTTGGTATTCTGGTGGTTAACTGGAGGTAAGAGTCTCACAGCTTTTCCTGCTGAGGCTGGCTTTGAACTGTGGTCCTTGGATCACAGACTCCTTAGTATCTGGGATTACAGGTGTGAATTACCAGCACCCAGAGAAAGAATGTATTTCTAAAGATAAATCTAGCCAGGCACTTGTGGCTCATGCCAATAATAATAGCCACTCAGGGGGAGACCTGAGGATAGTGGTTCAAAGGCAACCTGGGCAGAAAAGTCCCTGAGACTCTTACCAACAATGAACCAGCAAAAAGTCAGAAGTGGAGGTGTCCCTCAAATGGTAGAGCACCAGCCTTAACAGAAAAAGTCTACCTAGAACACAAAGCCTTGAGTTCAAGCCCGAGTTTCTGCAAAATAAATAAATACAAATTCACCTACTAATGCTGGTTGTTAAAAACATATTCATATTATAGCTGGGTAGAGATAGCATATTCCTGTAATCTCAGCCTGGGAAACATTGCAAGACCCCACACAGCAACAACAAAAGGGTGAGGGCATGCCACAAGTGATCAGAGCACATGCCTAACCAAGTACAAAACCTTGAGTTCTAATCCAAGCACTGCCAGCAATTTAGTTTAAAAAAAATTGCATTATCTTTTTTTCTAAAATCAGACTTCATAAACTAAAAGATTTTTTGGCCAGGTGCTGGTAGCTCATGCCTGTAATCCTAACTACTGAGCAGAGATCTGAGGATCTCAGTCAAAGCCAGCCTGAGCAGAAAAGTTCATAAGATTCTTTTTTTTTTTTTTTTTTTTTTTTGGTTTTGGGGCCTGAACTCTGGACCTGGGTGCTGTCCCTCAGCTCTTCAGCTCAAAGCTAGAGCTCTACCACTTGAGCCACAGCGCCACTCCCAGCTTTTTCTGCTTATGTGGTGCTGAGGAATCGAACCCAGGGCTTCATGCTTGCAAGGCAAGCACTCTACCACTGAGCCACCTTCCCAGCCCTGTCCTTAAGATTCTTATCTCCAATTAATAACCAAAAAAAAAAAGTGGAGCTGGCTCAAGTGATAGAGCACTAGCCTTGAGCATAAAGACGCTCAGGGGAAGCACCAAGGCCCTGAGTTCAAGCCCCAAGACTAGTGCAAAACAAAGAGATTTTTTTAGTTGTTAGGTACATTTTTAAATGTCCTTCCTTCTCATTTCTACTGGTACCTAGCTGTTTTTTAGGCCAGTATTGGGACTTGAACTTAGGGCCTTGTCCCCCTGTTCAGGCTGGTGCTTTACCACTTGAGCCATACTTTTGGCTTTTCTTCTGGTTATTTAGAAATAAGAATTTCTTTGTTTTGTCTGTTCCAGCTAGCTCCAAACCATGATCCTCAGATCCCAGACTCCTGAGTAGCTAGAATTATAGGCAGAGCCACTAGCACCAGGCTAGAATTCACCCTTCTTCCTCCTCTTTTTTTTTTTTTTTTTTTTGGTCAGTTGTAGGGCTTGAACACAGGGCCTGGCTGCTGTTCCTGAGCCTATTTATGGTATAGGCTAGTGCTTTACGACTTGAGCCACAGTGCCACTTCCAGTTTTTGAGTGGCTAATTGGAGATAAGAGTCTCATGGAGACTTTTCTGCCCAGGGTGGCTATGAAACGTGATCCTCAGATCTCACCTACTGAGTAGCTAGGATTACAGTGGCTAGAATTCACCATTTCTAACAAGGACAGAAAAAGTTACATGAGGGGCTGGGAAGGTAGCTCAGTGGTAGAGCGCTTGCCTTGCATGCCTGAGGCCCTGAGTTCGATTCCTCAGCACCACATACGCGAAAAGAAAAAAAGCCAGAAGTGGCACTGTGGCTCAGGTGGTAGAGCGCTAGCCTTGAGCTGAAGAGCTGAGGGATAGTGCCCAGGCCCAGAGTTCAGGCCCCATGACCAGACCCTCCCCCCCAAAAAAAGAAAAAGTTACATGAAAATTCCACACTTAAATGTCTTTTTAATGGGGCTAGGAAGGTGGCTCAGTGGTAGAGCACTTGCCTTACAGGCATGAGGCCCTGGGTTCGATTCCTCAGCACCACATAAGCAAAAAGAAAAAGCCGGAAGTGGCGCTGTGGCTCAAGTGGTAGAGTGCTAGCCTTGAGCTGAAGAGCTGAGGGACAGCGCTCAGGCCCAGAGTTCAGGCCCCACGACCGGACCCAAAAAAAAAAAAAGATTTGTTTTTTTGAGGCAAGGTCTCACTATTCCAGTCTGGCCTTGAACTCCCAATCCTCCTGCCTCAGACTCCTAATTGTTGTTGTTATAAGAGAGTGCCCCATTGTCTGCTGCATGCTTGAATTTAAGATACTGTGGATGGACATACTCTCTATACACACATAATTTCAGAAAGTTAATCATTGATCAGAAGTTTATTTTCAGGCAGAGGCAAAAAAGTTGTGACAAAAAAAGCAAGAGCCTTCTTCCTCTATGGCTTTTCAGGAATAAAGACAAATCAACAACTCAAATTATCCATAGATTTTTTTTTTTAAACCTGAAGACTGAGAATGGGGAAGAAATCATATTACACTTACTGCACTATTTTATCAACACTGGCACTATTACCAGTGAATCTACATCAGTGACCCGATCTGAAACTAAATCTCAAACAAGATACAGTAAGCCATAATGAATGAACCAAAGTATTTGAAAAAATAGTAACAATATAGGCCAACATATCAGGCATTGGAAATGTTACATGGGTGCTAACATTCTAATAAATCAAGCTATCTATTTATTTATGACAGTCCTACTGAATGCATGAAAATTGCCACAGCAGTCCTGAGTCTGCCTCTAGCTGGGTGCTGATAGCTCATGCCTGTAATCCTAGCTACTCAGGAGGCTGAGATCTGAAGACCACAGTTGAAAGCCAACCTGTGCAGGAAAGTCTATGAGACTCTTATCTCCAATGAACCACCAAAAAACTGGAAGTGGCACTGTGGCTCAAGTGATAGAGTGCTTGCCTTGAGCTGAAGAGCTCAGGGACAGCACCCAGGCCCAGAGTTCAAGCCCCATAACCAAAAACAAGAATAACAAAAAGAGTCTGCCTCAAAACAATTTAAATTTTTGCTATGGAAATCTAAAGGGCTTGGAAATCATAAAATACCCAGATTCTATTAGAGTTGTACCATTCTATTAGAATTTTATCATCTTTTCATATGCAACAGAGTGTAGGCAGAGTGACTGGAATGGAAAATGTGTATAATCTAAGTAGAGCAAATTACTCTAAATTGTCTTAACTTTCATTCTTCAAGGACTTAATGATAGTGAGGAGGAAGGAGGTATTCTAACAAAACCTAACAAATTATAGGGCTCTGCATTATCAAGCCTCACTCAAACTGAGTAAGCCCTAACAAAAGCAGATCACGATTTGTAGAAAACACACTGCTAAAAACATGAAATGCGGGCTGGGATGTAGCTCAGTGGCAAAGCGCTTGCCTAGCAAGTGCAACGTCCTGGGTTCGATCCCCAGTACCAAAAAAGAAAAGACAAAAAAAATACAGTTAAAAAAAACATGAAATGCAGGTGCTAGGCTGGGTTACCACACGCAGGAAGACACAGTGTAATGGTGAGTTGAACAAAATGCAACCTAAAAATGGCTTAAGCTAGTCAACACATACATATAGTTCCTACCTCAGAGGCAAGACTCATTCAATATGCTGCAACCTATTTTGGCCAGTCCAGAAAGTGCTATTTTCTAGGTAAGTTTTCTTTCTTTCCTTCCTTTTCTTCCAGAAAGTGCTATTTTCTAGGTAGGTTTTCTTTCTTTCTTTCTTTCCTTCCTTCCTTCCTTCCTTCCTTCCTCCCTTCCTTTCTTTTCTTTGGTCATAGGGCTTGAACTCTGAGCCTGGACACTGTCCCTCGCGAGCTCTTCAGCTCAAAGCTTGAGCTGTACCACTTGACCACTGCGCCATTTCCAGTTTTCTGAGTGGTTTATTGGAGATAAGAGTCTCATGGACTTTTCTGCCTGGGCTGGTTTTGAACTTCGATGCTCAGATCTCAGCCTCCTGAGTAGCTAGGAGCTACAGGTGTGAGCCCCGGTGCCCGACTTCCAGGTAAGTTTTCAACAAAGCAGATGCAAAGGATGGAGCTATAAATTAGCTTGTTCTGACAGGATGCCTTGCCATAAGAAACTTGCTGCTCAAGTATATGTTTGTTGGCCAGCTGTTTGGAAAAGGTCCCAAGTCCTCCTAGCTCTCAGGGAGGTATACTGTGTCTTTACTGCTCCCCTGGAAGCAAATGTCCCCTGCACCAAAAAGCTGGCAATGATGGAACATGTAGCAAGGAGCAGAAACAAGGATCACATTCATGAGAAGTCATTTCTTACCTTCCTTCCCTCCTCTCTTCCTTTCTTCACTCCCTCCATCCCTCCCTTTGTCTTTCCTTTTCAGCTTCATGGAACTATAATTCACAAACTCATTTAAAGCATACAATTCTGTAGTTTTTCATATTCAGAGTTGTGCAACCATCACCACTATCAATTCTAGAACATTCCCACCCCCTTATAGCCTCCTAACTATTTACTATTCAATCTTCATTTTCCACACTCCTCCTAGCTCTGAGAAATCACTGATTTATTTTCTGTCTCCTACATATGCCCATTTTGGTCATTTCCTAGTAATGGAATTATACAGTAAGTTCTTTTGTAACTGGCTTTTTTCATATATTTAATATTTTCAAGGTTCACCCACCCACATTAAGATATGTATCAGTACTTCATTGCACTTTATTGCTGAGCATTATTCTACTAGTGGCAGGAATACATACACAAGTTCTTTTCTTCATGAACAATAGAATTTCTTTTGCCATGTAAATAAAGGTAGACATAGGGATTGGGTGCCTACATTTAGCCCATAAATACCTATTACAGGTGAAATTGCATCAGTAATTACAAAAGGCTAAATTCTCTAGAAGAACTACCACAGTGATATCTAGATTAATAAAATACTGAAAATGAAGCTTCTTTTTAAGTAAGCCAAATGCTTAAAAGTTGCAGGTGGGGAGAAAAAAGAGAATCTGACCAGGCATTGGCAGCTCATGCCTGTAATCTTAACTACTCAGAAGACTGAGATCTGAGGATCTTGGTTTGAAGCCAGCCCAGGCAGGACAATTCCTAAAATTCTTATCTCCAATTAACTACACCAAAAGCCCGAAGCAGAGCTGTAGCTCCATGGCAGAGAGCTAGTCTTAAGCAAAAGAGCTCAGGGAGGGGCTGGGAAGGTGGCTCAGTGGTAGAGTGCTTGCCTTGCATGCATGAGGCCCTGGGTTCCATTCCTCAGCACCACATAATCAGAAAAAGCCAGAAGTGGCGCTGTGGCTCAAGTGGTAGAGCACTAGCCTTCAGCTGAAGAGCTGAGGGACAGTGCCCAGGCCCAGAGTTCAGGACCATGACTGACAAAAATAAATAAATAAAATAAAAGAGCTCAGGGACAGCAGGGGACACACACACACACACACACACACACACACACAGGGACAGCAGGGGACACACACACACACACACACACACACACACACACACACACACACACACACACACACACACACACACACACACACACACACACACACACACACACACACCTCTCCATGGCAGAGAGCTAGTCTTAAGCAAAAGAGCTCAGGGACAACAGGACACGGACACACGGACACACACACACACACATACACACACACGTGCGCGCACACGTGCGCACACACAAAACCTGCCAGCCCTAAGACCTCAACATCTAAGGACATAACTGATCTTTGACCCTATCTAGTTGAAGACAAAAAAAAAAAAAATTACAAGTATCCAAAGCTAGGGCTGGGAAGGTGGCTCAGTGGTAGAGTGCTTGCCTTCCATGCATGAGGCCTCGGGTTCGATTCCTTATCACCACATAAGCAGAAAAAGCCAGATGTAGTGCTGTGGCTCAAGTAGTAGAGCACTAGCCTTGAGCTGAAGAGCTGAGGGACAGTGCCCAGGCCCAGAGTTCAGGCACCAGGACTGACAAAAAAAAAAAAAAAAAGTATCCAAAGCTAGCCCCATCCTCTTGCTACATCCTCATCTCACCCACTCTTTGAAATAAATTCATTTCCTTCTTGTACTTTGTATCCTTCCCCTACCCACAAACCAAACATCTCTTAAACTTGAATAATAACAACCTCATTCTAAATCAAAATACATTCATGCAGAAATGTTACTTATCCAGACATTTGTATTCTAAGATTTTCTCCCAAAACATGAGCATTAGTTTCCCTGCTATGAAGAATTTCTGACATAAACAAGCTGGTAAGAGGAAAGTTTTTTATTTCGTTTTTGCCAAGAAATCCTTTGAAGTCCCAATAAACACTCTCCATGGGCAAATAAAATTTAGTCAGTGCACCAGGGATGAAGTGTAACCAAGAAGAAGGTTGCAAAAAATATCACATTGTTCTTAATTTTTTTAGGCATGATAATGGTATAATATTTACATCTGAGAATTTTGCTGTTTTTTAGAATGCATACCTTTGATTGAGATGATATGACTGATGTCTGAAATTTGCTTTTAAATTCTTTAGTTGAAAAGAGGTATGGGGTGGGGAATGAAATAATACTGCTAATTGTTGAGGTCAGGTAATGGGTACATACAGTTCATCATTTTTTATGTATGTATAATAATTCTCACGGTGAAATACCTGTTGTGTACCGATCATTCAGCTTTTTGTTCCTCTTTTCCTGTAGAGCAATTACTCCTCACCACACATTCCTAAGATTATGTGATTAAAGTCTGTTTCCCTGACTAGATCTTAAGCATGATGTGGATCACAAAGGTGACTGTGCACCTCTCTCTGGATCCTCCACAGTTTCTGCCATGTGACAGGCATCCAACAAATATGAATTAAGTACTTGATTGAATCCATAAGCCATAGTGTACATCTAGGTGAATAAACGCTCAAAAAGCAAACGTTGGCCTTGTTCTCATGCCCCATGCTGTTACTAAAGGAACATGATTTTATTTTCAAGAAAAGAAAAAGAACTGTACATATGAATTCAACCTTCAGTAGTTAGTGGCTGAGAAACTAGTTGTACAGTAGCTTCTCAGTTGAAAAAAGGTTGACTTTGCCCAAAACAATTTTGAGGTTAAAGTATCTAGTGGTAGAGAACATACAAGAAATTTTGGGCAATGAGGAGGGAATGGAGAAGGTAGGACACCTGAGTAATCTAAAGACCTTAAAAAAAATTAACTAGTTAGGAGCTGGGATTGTGGCTTAGTGGTAGAGTGCTTGCTTAGTATGCAAGAAGCCCTGGGTTCCATTCCTCAGTATCACACAAACAGAAAAGGCCAGAAGTGGTGCTGTGGCCCAAGTAGTAGTATTAGCCTTGAGCAAAAGAAGCTCAGGGATGGGCTGGGAAGGTGGCTCAGTGGTAGAGTGCTTGCCTCGAATGCATGAGGCCCTGGGTTCGATTCCTCAGCACCACATAAGCAAAAAGAAAAAAGCCGGAAGTGGTGCTGTGGCTCAAGTGGTAAGAGCGCTAGCCTTGAGCTGAAGAGCTGAGGGACAGTGCCCAGGCCCAGAGTTCAGGCCCCACAACCGGACCCAAAAAAAAATAAAAAATAAAAAGAAGCTCAGGGACAGTGTCCAGGCCCTGAGTTCAAGTTCCAGGACTGGCAAAAAAAAAAAATTTAAATTGAAACAATATCATGAGCGATAACAAGAAAATTCATAGAGAAAATTGCTACCAATACTAAGATGGTATTTTAAACACTAGCCTCTTAGAATTTCAGGTTTGGAAAATCTTTCTTTTTTGTCCTATAATACTATACCTATAAAGTTTCCGTCTAAGAGATACTTTATACAGAAATAGACTACTAAAATGCCACTATTGGGGCTGGGAAGGTGGCTCAGTGGTTGAGTGCTTGCCTTGCATGCATGAGACCCTGGGTTCGATTCCTCAGCACCACATAAGCAAAAAAATAAATAAAGCCGGAAGTGGTGCTATGGCTCAAGTGGTAGAGCACTAGCCTTGAGCTGAAGAGCTGAGGGACAGCGCCCAGGCCCAGACTTCAGGCCCATGACCAGACCCAAAAAATAAAAATAAAATAAAATAAAATGTCACTATGCCTTAAAATCCTTTTGAAATGCTAATTTCTGAAATTACCTTAGTTTGGTAATAGCAATGTTCAAATAAAGAAATTCAGGATATGGGAATGTGGCTTAGTGGTAGAATGCTTGCCTAGCATGAAGCCCTGGTTTTGACTCCTTAGTACCACATAAACAGAAAAAGCCAGAAGTGGAGCTGTGGCTCAAGTGGTAGAGTGTTGGTCTTGAGCAAAAGAACCTCAGGGACAGTGCCAGGCCCTGAGTTCAAGCCCCAGAACTGACCAAAAAAAAAAAAAAAAAAAAAAAAAAGAAGTAGAAGTAGACCTGTGGCTCAAAGTGGTACTGCAGCGCTGGGCTTCTGCAAAGACCTCAGGGTCTGAGTTCAAGCTCCACAACCGCCATTCCTCCCCCTCCCCCCAAGAAAAAGAAAAAAAAGAAATGATTTAGTCAATCTGAAATCCCTAACATTACAGTGCCAAAGAAGGTCAGTCACAGGATGAAGTCTGGCTCAAGTGGTAAAGAGTGCCAGCCATGAATGAAGCTGCTGCAAGGCCCTGAGTTCAAGTGTGGGGAATGGCAAAAGAAAAAAAAAGGGGGGGGGGGGGATATGCCACAATCATATATCCGCGGAAAGCATTATTTTGTAACCAAAATCATCAAAGTCTAAGAAAGTCTACATCTAAATTCGAAGAATTATTATTAGTTAGATAGACTGTTTTAGTGAAAACATTTTAAATATCCTGATACTTTAACTGACATGAAGAGTTCCCTAGCCCTGGGTTGGTTTCCAGACTGGATTATAAAACTGTCACTCAAACTGCAATTACAAGGGGCTGCAAGAAAGAGAACATTCAGATGTATTCTTGCAACCTTTGACATCAGACTGGCTGAACCATGCTTCCAAATCTGCAGTCCATCCTTCCTTTAGAGTAATAACCTACCTCTATCATTTTCAAGCAAAACAAAAAAAAATCACAGTTTACTTGCCCTGGATGGTTCCTTCTCTCAACTTTTTAAAAATCACTGGTTTCCAGCCCACCAGCCGAGTCCAACAAACCACCCACCTAAACCCCCTCAGGTCTCGGTAACCTGAGAGGCGAAGGAAGCGCGTCGGGCGCGTGCGGCCGCGATTCGGCCGACCCGGGGCGAGGCACGCGCGGCCTCGCGAGCGACGCGGCTCGGCGCCCGGCGGCTCGCGCGGGCTCCGGGGGTCCCCCTGGTGACCGCGCGGAACGCCCAGGCCCGGGCAAGGGTTCGAAGGCAGCCCCGGCAGCCCGGCGGGGGGGAAAAAAAAAACCATGGAAAATCAACACGCCGACGGCACACACGACACGACTGCGAATTACGCGTGTGCGGCTGCGGGGAGGGGGGGACTGGGGTGGAGACGGGCTCGCCGCTGCCCCCCGCCCGCCCGCCCACCCGTCCCTCACCCCGCGTCCGCGGCCAGGGGTTCCCGGACCCCGACCTCCCAACTCCCCCGCCCCCCGTCCCTCACCCCGCGTGCGCCGCCCGGGGCTCCGGGACCCCGACCTCCCCCCCCCCGCCACACACACACACACACACACACACACACACACACACACACACACACACACACACACACACACACACACACACACACACACAGAGGCGCGAGCCGCTTCCCGGCTCCGGGCGCACCTCGGGGAGGACAGATTGTCCTAATTGTTTGGAAAGATGGAAGAATGGCACCCCAGACAGCGGGATACGGCAGGGGGGCGACAGAAAGCACCGGGGAGACCGGGGAGAGGACGGCGGCACGTGCCGAGCTCCGGCCGGGAAAAGCGGAGACGACGCGCGGGGGGTCGCACCCGGGAAACGCGCCGGGCTCGGGCGGGTTACGACCTCGGGGCCCCCGGCCCCCTCACAGGCACACCCCGCCGTCCGGCCGAGCCACGGGAGGGAGGGAGGGAGGGAGGGCCGCGGCGGGGTGCGGGGAAGCGCGGGGCGCCGCCAGGTGCCGGGCGGCGGGGAGCGGCGGGGCTCGGGCGGGCGGCGACCCCGGGCGCGCGGAGGGAGGAGGGAGGAGGGGGGAGCGCGCGCCCCCGCCCGCCCCGGCCGGGCCCCGTCCGCCCTGGCCCCCCGGGCCGGGTGGCGCAGCGGCCGCCGGCCTACCTGGAGGTAGCGGGGTCTCCTCAGCCAGGCCCCCGGACAGAGGCTCCTCGCCATGGTACTCGCACATCGCCCCGCCGCGCCGCAGTCAGAGGCGGACCCGGCGCGGGCGGCTGGGCTCCCCGCCTCCCCCGCCCCCGGCCCGCCCACTCCCCCGCCCCCGCCGCGGCGTGCGGCGCGCGCTCCCCGCGGGCTCCCGCGGCGGTGACGGCGGCGGGCGACCCGAGGCCCGGCCTCCCCGCTCGCTCCCCACCGCCGGCGCGGCTGTCAGAGCGAGCCGCCGCCGCCGCCGCCGCCGCCTCGGCCCTAAAGGGGAGTCGGCGCCTCGCCTCCGCCGACACAAATCCCACTGCCGCCCGCTCTTAAAGGGGAGGCGCGCGCGGAGGAGGGCGGGGGCGCCGCGGAAGCCGGGGTGTCGCGGACTCCGCGGGTGGAAGCGCGGGTGGGGACCGAACCGGGATATAGGGGCGGGGGTCGGGAGGGGAGCTGTGTGCGCCGACCTCGCCACTCCCTCACCTCGGCTCCCGATTCCCCGCCTCCAGGCGCCCGCGGGGCCCACGCTCGCTCCCTCTGGACTCTGCTCCGAGAGTCGGGACGGGTCCACTCAGGGTGCGGGGCGAGGGGCGGGAAGCAATTCAGGGAGAGCAGCGGGCTTCTTCCCCGCGGGACCCCGCACGCGCCGCACCGGTGAGGTGCAGGGAACGGCGTGTGCGGCACCCCGAGGACGGGGACGGCGGCGTCCGGCGACCCGCCGGGCTCTCCTCGGACTCCTGGGCGAGCGGCCACCTCCGGCTCGGCCTCAACTTTTTTCTTACAGTTCCAACTCGGTTGGTGTGTATTGTTCTCCGGGCAGCGCCAGACTTTTTCCTGACTCCCAGGAGAGCCGGGCTGGGAGGAAAGAAGAGCGGTTGTGAGTTACAGCCCTGGAAGGGGGGGCCCAGGACGTGGCGCGGCCGCAGGGCTCAGGGTGTGGTGCCTGGCTCTTGACAGGGAGGTCCAAATAAGGGAACCCGGAGCCGCCCGAGGGGGAGCGCGGCTGTGGACTTGCGGGGGGTTGTTTTGTTTCCTCCGTGCATTCACGTGATTGCCAACTACGTTTAAGTGACCTCTGGCTCTGGGAAGAGGTTTCTCCAGGAATAAATACCTTTGCAGTCTCCCACGAGAGTTTTGACGTGAGCCTGGTTATGGTGCTTTCACTCTGTAGACACAAAGGGTTTTTTCCTTTCTTTCTTGGTCTGAGATCCGGACTCCCCGAACTTGTAACCAGCAGCAGCTTTCGCTTTTTCGTGAGCCCTGGGAACCACTCCTCCAACCCCTGGACACACGGGTTTTTTTTTTTTAATGTGGGTGGCATTTTATTGCTTGCAAACAAACCAGCCTTCCATTGATTTTTCACTTTGGGGTTAAGACACCGCAGTTATTTCTGGATGTGGTAAGGATAGAGCCTCTTGGAGCCTCCTCATTCATTCATTCATTCATTCGATAAGTATTTATTGACTACCCGGACACAGTTTGAGATGTTTTGGCTTTATACATGAACAAAATAGAGCAAAAATCCCTACCCTAGGTGGTATCATATTTAAGGAAAGGCAGTAAGTCATAAATAATTAATAGGGAAAATCAAATCACAAGGGAGGAGGAGATTCCTCAAAGCAGATTTGAGGGAAAAGTCCAGAAGTTGTGTGGGGGTTTTTGTTGTTGTTGTTTGTCTTTTCGGTTTTTTTGTTTTGTTTTGTTTTGTTTTGTTTGGTCGGTCAGCAGGGCTGAACTCTGGGCCTGGGCGCTGTCCCTCAGCTCTTCAGCTCAAGGCTAGCACTCTACCACTTGAGCCACACCGCCACTTCCGGTTTTCTAGTGGTTTTTTGGAGATAAGAGTTTCGCAGACTTTCCTGCCTGGGCTGGTTTTGAACGATCTGATCCTCAGATCTCAGCCTCCTGAGTAGCTAGGATTACAGGCGTGAGCCACCAGCGCCCGGCTTTAATCTTTTTTTTTTTTTTTTGGTCCAGTCCTGGGGCCTGAACTCTGGGCCTGGGCGCTGTCCTTCAGCTCTTCAGCTCAAGGCTAGTGCCTCTACCACTTGAGCCACAGCGCCATTTCCGGCTTTTTTTTCTTTTTGCTTATGTGGTGCTGAGGAATTGAACCCAGGGCCTCAGGCATGCAAGGCAAGCACTCTACCACTGAGCCACCTTCCCAGCCCCCGGCTTTAATTTTTAATTATTAACATAAAAGTGATCTACAGAGGGGTTACAGTTACATAAGTCAAGTAAAGAGTACATTTCTTTTGGACAATATAATCCCTTCCTTTACTCTCTCCCAGTTCAGGAGTTCAGTTTTGAACAAGTAACTTGAGTTGTCCAGTTTGTAGGGATGGAGGAAATGGGAGAAGATGGAAGGTGTGCATTGATCAAGATACATTGTACTCATCATCTCACTTTTTTTTTTTTTTGCCAGTCCTGGGGCTTGAACTCACAGCATAGGCAACGTCCCTGAGCTTTTATGCCCAAGGCTGGCACTACTACTTGAGCCATAGCTCGATTTCTTTATAATCTGATTTATGGACTTGAAATTCCTTTGTACAACTATTTAATTTTTGTGTGTGTGTAAGTCAGGGCCTGGGCTTATTTAATTTTTGTGTGTGTGTAAGTCAGGGCCTGGGCTTCTTTGGCTCAAGGCTAGGATTCTACCACTTGAGCCACAGTGCCACTTCCTGCTTTTTTTGTTTATGTGGTACTAGGAAATCAAACCTAGGGATTCATCATGTTAGGCAAGTACTCTACCACTAAGCCACATTCCCAGCCCCAACTACTTTTTTTTTTTTAATGTTTTTAAAAAGTTCATATGGCCCAATGTTGGTAGCACACCCTGTAATCCTAGCTATTAGGAAGGCTGAGGTCTGGGGATCACGGTCAAAGCCAGCCAGGGCAGGAAAATCCTTGAGACTCATCTCCAGTAAACCACCCAGAAAACCGGAAGTGGCACTGTGGCTCTGAAAAGCTGAGGGACAGCACCCAGGTCTAGAGTTCAAGCCCCATGACTGACACACAAAAAAAAGTTCATCTGGATATCTTGAGTTGTTAGTTGGATATGTAAGTGTGGGGGATAAAGAAAATGGTTGGAGCTAGTGATATGTGGGAGATTTCAGCATTTTAAAGAGACAAAGTTATTAGACTAGATAAGGTCACCAAAGGAAAGAATGTAAATAGAAGAAAGACAAGGATTAAGCCCTACGATTAGTGCAAAATGAATGGAGACACGGATGTGCCAGTAATGGAGATGAGAGGAGCGGTCAGTGAAGTAGTATAAAGGAATGAGGTACCCAGAAAGCCAAATTTTGTGCAGCAAAGTGGGGTGAGTAAGTAGAAAAAGAGCAGATGAGTTGGGATGACAAATACAAGCAATTCTTTTTTTTTTTTTTTTTTTTGGTTGGTCGTGGGGCTTGAACTCTGGGCTTGGGTTGGGTGCTGTCCCTGCGCTCTTCAGCTTAAGGCAAGTGCTCTACCACTTGAGCCACAGCGCCACTTTTGGTTTTCTAGTGGTTTTTGGAGAGAAGAGTCTCACCGAGTTTCCTGCAGGGCTGGCTTTGAACTGAGATCCTCAGATCTCAGCCTCCTGAGTAGCTAGGATTACAGGCGTAAGCCACTGGCACCCGGCTTTAAGCAATTCTTTTAAGAGAGCCTGCAAAACAGAATCTAAAAAATGGGACAGAAACTAATGGTTAAAATGGAGTCAGAAGGAGATTGAAAAGATTGAGGAGGAAATAATTTTATTTCCATGGGTTCGATATAAAAGTAAAGACAGAATTGATGTCAGAACAAGAAAACAGAGCTAGGTATCAGTGGCTTATGCTTGTTATCCTAGCTACTCAGTAGGCTTAGATCTTAGATCTGGGGTTGAAGCCAGCCCGGATAAGAGACTCTTAGCTCTGTTTAATCACCAAAAAGCCAGAAGTGGAGCTGTGGCTTATGTGGTAGAGAGCCAGCTTTGGGTGGAATAGCTAAGGGACGGTGCTTAGGCCCTGAGTTCAAGTCCTAGTGCTGGCTTCCAGTAGCATGATTTCACTGGCATTGCCCTCTTGATGGATAACTTTCCCATGCCATGAACCAAGGCATGTTAGCACTTGGCTCCAATGTGTTCTCACCATTCCAACCAGAAATTGACACAAATGCTACTGTTAGGATTATACCCAGTTCTCTTAATGCAAGCACTGACTTTGTTAATGATTCTGTTGTATATCTTTTGGCTATAGGTAGCTCAGTGGAATCCATTTTAACACCAAAAATTAGTTGCTTCACACCAGGTGTAAGCCAGAAGTGCATGCTTTGTAGGCCTGCTGTTTTGAAGAGATTTGCTGTAAGATCAACACCAGCAGCAACAATCAAGACAGCACAGTCAGCCTCAGGTGTGTTGACAATCACATTTTTTATAGCATCTGTATCCCACAGAGTTGATGGTAGTCACATAATACTTACTGCTCTCAAACTCTCACAAGGAGATATTAATGGTGGTACCATCACATAAGTCACTGTCAATTTATCCAAGACATTGGCATATTTGAAGGGGTCATTTCCTGTCTCCATAGCTTCCTTCTCAATTTCTTACTGTTTGTTGTTGTTGATGTTGAATCCACCAATCTGCAGAACAGCTGACCAGTACTAATGGACTTGACTAGTCTACATGTCCAGTGAGGAATAGGTTAATGTAAGTCTTTTCCTGCTATATATTGACTTTGATTTAGTGGTGATTCTAGTGACACCTGTATTCTGGCAGCACATTCCCTGAGAAAAAAGAATTAATTTTTATTCTTATTTTTTATTGTTTGCCAGTCCTGGGGCTTGAATTCTAGGCCTGGGCCCTGTCCTTAAACTTTTTTTTTTTTTTTTGCCAATTCTGGGGCTTGAACTCAGGGCATGGGCACTGTTCCTGAGCTTTTATTGCTCAAGGCTAGCACTCTACCACTTGAGCCACAGCACCACTTTCAGCTTTTTCTGTTTATGTGGTACTGAGGAATCAACCCAGGGCTTCATGCATGCAAGGTAAGCACTCTACCACTAAGTCACATTCCAAGCCCATAAAACTTTTTTTGCTCAAGGCTAACACTGCACCTCTTGAGCCACAGCACCACTTCTGGCTTTTTCTGTGTATGTGTTACTGTGGAATCCAACCCAGGGCTTCTTGCATGCTAGGCAAGCATTCTGCCACTAAGCCACATTCCCAGCCCCAACAATTAATTTCCTAATAAACAAAACTAGTCCCTTTAGGTACCAACTCTTGTCAAATTTTTGGTCATAGTAATATTAATAGGGATTTTCTTTTCTTTTCTTTCTTTTCTTTTTTCTTTTTTTTTTTTTTTTTAGTAGTCCTTCCTAGAGATTGAACTGAGGGCCTCACTCATACTAGGGCAAATATCCTATCAAGTTTCACTCCCAGCTGCAAATAGAGTTGTGTGTGTGTGTGTGTGTGTGTGTGTGTGTGTGTGAGAGAGAGAGAGAGAGAGAGAGAGAGAGAGAGAGAGAGAGAGAGAGAGAGAGAGAGAGAGAGAGAGAGAGATAAGGCTTGAATGCTGGGTCTGGGCACTGTCCATGAGCTCTTCAGCTCAAGGTTAGCACTCTACCACTTGAGCCACAACACCATTTTTGGTTTTCTGGTGGTTGATTGAAGATAAGTCTCACATATTTTCCTGCCTTGGCTGGCTTTGAACCACTATCCTCAGATCTCAGCCTCCTTTGTAGCTAGGATTATAGGCGTGAGCCACTGGTGCCAGGCATGCAAGTAGAGCCCTTTATGAATGTCACCAATGTCTCTGTCTTATTAAGTAAATCATGATGAAAATAATCTAACAGTTTTCTATGAGGCTTTAAGACCATACAACACACAATCACATGTCCAATGTATTGGGGGTCACCTGGATATGGCCTGCTAATACCAGAGAGGGGGAAGAGCACACCTATCTACTGGGATAGGACAGATGTGTTCACAAAATTTCAGAGATTGATGGAGCTGGGAAAATAGCTTAGTGGTAGAGTGCTTGCCTAGCATGCATGAAGCTCTGGGTTTTATTCCTCAGTACCACATAAACAGAAAAAACTGGAAATAAGCGCTGAGGCTCAAGTGGTAGAATGCTAGCCTTCAGCAAAAGCAGCTCAGGGACAGAGACCAAGTCCTGAGTTCAAATTACAGGACTAACAAAAAAACAGATTGAGGGGGTGAATTTCATTAAAGGACATTATAAGCATGTAGGCAAATCCCAGGAAGAAACTCCTTTATTCAAGTAATATTTGCCTACAGAATACAGAGTTGAGCTGGCCAGAGCCAGACTTCCCTTATCTTCCTCAGTCAGCTCCGTGTCTAGGTAGTTGGCCCCTTTCTTTGACTTTTGGACACACATCCAGACGCGTTCTGCTGCTTTTCTTGCGTAATATAAGGTTCTTTAATCAGTATCTACAGATGCTGCCCTGATTCAATTTGGCAAGAGACTTAGAGCGTCTGGGGACAAGTTGAGAACTGAAAATAGATCCTGCCCATTGACTGGGCGAAAGGGCCTGCTTCTTAACCACCTCACACCAAGTCAGAGCTTGTCATGACTAGAACACTGAGATGTCACCTTCCATTCCAGGGGGAATCTGATTTTGATCCAAAGGTGGCTTTCATATTAAAACATAAGTACTGACAGCCGGTACCATATTAAAGTCTCCCTCTTACAGACTCTAAGGAAGTTGTACTGATACACAAGTCTGGTGACATTTTCCTTCTCTTTTTAAAAAAAGTACAAACCTCCCAGAACCCAACCTCTTTTGGGGCCATCTGGGGAAACAAGATCTGGCATCTCTCCAAGGCAGAAGAGTTTATGGTTTTCTTCCATCCTGTAAACTAAAGACTTTTTTCATTTTACCCATTCGAAAAATCTATAGTTATTTGTTAGGTAAATTTCTCCATGCCCTTGATTTACCTAACTGGGTTGACAGCAGTTGTGAGAACATTTCTTTATAAGGTAAGATCCCTTTCAGGAGGAAGGATTGGTGGATTGAGTTTTCCCCTCTCACTTTGTTCACACAGTCCCTACAAGATCTGACGGAATTCTAGGCTACTTCATATCTTGAGATTGCCTGGGTTCCTTATGAGGTTTGGATCAATTTACCTAAATTCGAATTCCTGCTTATTTTCTACCTAGAGGATCTTGGGTTAGTTACTTACTTTCTCTGGTCACTAGTTTTCTAATCTAAAATAGAAGAAAGGAAGAAAGTAAGGAAGGGAAGGAAGAGAGGGAGGGGAAGGAAGGAAAGAAGGAAGGAAGGAGGGTAGGAAGGAAGAATGGAGGGAAAGAAGAGGGGGGAGAGAAGGAAGGAAGGAAGATACTGAACTTACATTCCAGCTTTCTTGCGTGGATTAAGTAAAATGACAGACAGTATCTGACAGTGTCTTCTGATCTGGAGATACAGCTCAATGATAAAGCACTTGTGTGGGGTGTGCGAGATCATGGGTTCCATCTCTAGCAGAGAGAAAAAAAAAGAATGAATATGTCTCTGATACACCGTAAGAACTCTGTATTAGCCAGGTGCTGGTGGTTCACACCGGTAAATCCTAGCTACTCAGAAGGCTGAGATCTGAAGAATGGGGTTCAAACTCAGCCCAGACAGGAACTTCCCTGAGCCTCTTTTCTCCAATTAATCAGAAAACTAGAAGTGGAGCTGTGGCTCAAAGTGGTAGAGCACTACCCTTGAGCAAAAGAACTCAGGGACATCCCCCAGATGCTGAGTTCAAGCCCCACTACCAACAATAACAAAGAAAAGAATTTTGTGTGTGGTGACAAAACCAGTAAGAACTACATACATGACTCAATGGTAGAGTGATTCCTAGTAAGGTCAGGGCCTGTAACAATCCCTGTTACCACACAAATAAAGAAATAAAAGATAAATAAGAACACATAAAGGAGCTGGGCACCTGTGACTCATTCCTGTAATCCTATCTACTTAGGATGCTGAAATCTGAAGATCATGGTTAGAAGCCAGCCTGGAAGGAAGGAAACTTGGTGAGACTCTTATCTCCAATTAACTTCAAAAAGCTGGAAGTGCAGCTGTGGCTCAAGTAGCAGAGTGCTAGCCTTGAGTGAAAAAGCTAAGGGACAGCATGTAAGCACAGAGTTCAAGCCCCAAGACTAGCAAAACAAAACACAACACAAAAAAGCACACAAAAAAGATGAGACAAAATTGTTTCTGATAAGCCTTTTTGTTTTTTCTACTTTTGTTTTTTGTGGGTTTCTTTTTTAAGCTTAGGTTAGAAAGAAGAATTTCTGTTTTGTTTTGTTTGTCAGTTGTGGGGTATGAATCTGAGTCTGGGTGCTGTCCCTGAGCAATTCAGCTCAAGGCTAGCCTTCTACCACTTGAACCACAAGGCCATTTCTGGTTTTCTGGTGGTTAATTGGAGAGAAGGGTCTCATGGACTTTCCTGCCTGGGCTGGCTCTGAATTGTGATCCTCAGATCTCAGCCTCCGGAGTAGCTGGGATGACAGGCATGAGCCACTGGTACATACAGAAAGGGGAATTTCAATAGTACATTTATATACATTTTTACAATATGTTCTAATCAATCTTTTTCTGGCTCATGTATGTAATCCTAGCCATTCAGGAGACAGATCTGAGGATTAGGGCTCAAAACCAGCCTAGACAGAAAATCCCATGAGACTTTTTTTTTTTTTGGTTGGTCCTGGGGCTTGAACTCTGGGCCTGGGAGCTGTCCCTGAGCTCTTTAGTTCAAAGTAAGCTCTCTACAACTTGAGCCACAGTGCCACTTCTGGTTTGCTGGTGGTTTATTGGAGATAAGAGTTTCATGGAGGGCTGGGAAGGTGGCTCAGTGGTAGAGCGCTTTCCTTGCATGCATGAGGCCCTGGGTTCGATTCCTCAGCACCACATAAGCAAAAAGAAAAAAGCCGGAAGTGGTGCTGTGGCTCAAGTGGTAGAGTGCTAGCCTTGAGCTGAAGAGCTAAGGGACAGCGCCCAGGCCCAGAGTTCAGACCCCATGACCAGACCCCCCCAAAAAAACCTTAGGGACAGTGAGTGCCCCAGCCCTGAGTTCAAGCCCCATGACCAACAACCCATGACCAACAACAACAACAATAAAATTCAATAAAGATGCAAATCTTACCTGTTAGTGTAGCTTTGGTCAGTACAAAACGTGGAGATGGACTGAGATGCAAATCTATCAGCTCAAGGACAGTGGCTGACAGGGTGAGTGTATGTTCAAAGATCTAGAAAGAAGAAAAGAAACTAACTGAATTGGTAGCTGGAGATTTAGGGGAAATACACATGAGCCAGTATGTTGAAATGATCCAGGAAGAGTTTGTATCCCGTGTGAGTGACTATCAACTTGCCTTTATGGTTGAGATGTTTTGAATGATTGATGGACAATATTATCCATTTAGTGATTCTCAGATTCTTTTCTCAAACATTTCAGAGCTTGTGCAGCTCATGAACAGAATGTGGGCTTCCTCTCAGTAAAGCTGATCTGGCTGATCTGGCCACTGCTGAATGACAACCTGACTTCTACTCTCTCTAGTCCACAGACCATGAACTCTCAATTCAGTACCATGCTCTACAAGAAAATACTGCCACCACGTGGCAGGTTGATTACATTGCCCTTTCTATTACTAAGGAATAGCAATTGGATCATTTATCCTCATTGGAATAGGAATCTATTCTAGAGGGGCTGGGACTATAGCTTAGTGGTAAGGTGCTTGCCTAGTATGCATGAAGCCCTAGGTTCAGTTCCTCAGTACCACATAAACAGAAAAAACTGGAAGTGGCGCTGTGGCTCAAGTGGTAGAGTGCTAGCTTTGAGCAAAA
The DNA here is from genome assembly GCF_024711535.1 of Dipodomys merriami. Classification (NCBI taxonomy): domain Eukaryota; kingdom Metazoa; phylum Chordata; class Mammalia; order Rodentia; family Heteromyidae; genus Dipodomys; species Dipodomys merriami. The sequence goes on from NW_027206290.1 coordinate 19,317,514, forward strand.
GAAAGTTCCGAGACAGTATCCAGGCCTGGGACTGGCAAAAAAAAAAAAGAAAAGAAAAAGAAAAGAAAGAAATCTATTCTAGATAATCTGCCATTCTTACCTCCATGCATTTACCAAAAGATATTATCCCTGGACTCATTTAATCTTTTTTTTTTCTTGGTTGGTCGTGGGCCTTGAACTCCGGGCTTGGGCACTGTCCCTGTGCTCTTCAGAACTAGGCCAGCACTCTACCGCTTGAGCCACAGCGCCACTTCTGGTTTTCTAGTGGTTTATTGGAGATCAGAGTCTCACGGACTTTCCTGCCTGGGCTGGCTTTGAACCATGATCCACAGATCTCAGCCTTCTGAGTAGCTAGCTAGGATTACAGGCGTGAGCCACCAGCGCCGGGCTTCATTTAATCTTTATAGGAGGGTATATCATATAACATTGCTAGTGTTCAAGGAATTTATTTTACAATAAAGGAAATAAGGGATTTAATGGTCTTAACACTTATTTCATCCCCCAGAAGCAAAGTAGTGTGATTCAACATAAGCTATTCAAAATTCAGGACCCCAGATCTTAAAAACTGGGATGGCAGGAATGAGGCAGGAAAGCAGGATCTTGGTCCAATGCAACTAGCTCTGTGTGTGTGTGTGTGTGTGTGTGTGTGTGTGTGTGTGTGTGTGTGTGTGTGTGTGTGTGTGTGTGTGTGTGTGTGTGTGTGTGTGTGTGTGTGTGTCTATCATGGGGCTTGAACTCCAGGCCTGGGAGCTGTTCCTGAACTTTTTTGGTGGTGGTGGTGGTCATGGAGCTAGAAATGTCCCTGAGCTCTTTTTGCTCAAGGCAAATGCTTTGAGCCACAGTGCCACTTCCAGTTTTTGAGTGGCTTACTGGATATATGAGTCTTATGGACTTTCCTGCCCAGGCTAGCTTCGAACCATGATTTTCAGATCTCAGCCTCCTGAATAGCTAGGAATACAGGAGTAAGCCCTACAATCAACTAAAATTCTTTTGGTAGTGGTGGTGGTGGTGGTCATGAGGCCTGAACTCTGGGCTTGGGAGCTGTCCCTCAGCTCTTCAGATCAAAACTAGCACTATACCACTTGAGCCACAGTGCCACTTCCAGCTTTTTCTGCTTTTGTTGTTGTTGTTGTTGGTCGTGGGACTTGAACTCTGGGCTTGGGTGCTGTCCCTGCACTCTTCAGCTCAAGGCGAGCGCTCTACCACTTGAGCCACAGTACCACTTCCAGTTTTCTAGTGGTTTATTGGAAACAAGAGTTTCTCAGACTTTGCTGCCCGGGCTGGCTTTGAATCATGATCCTCTGATCTCAGCCTCCTGAGTAGCTAGGATTACAGGAGTGAGCCACCTGTGCCTGGCTGGCTTTTTCTGCTTCTGTGGTGCTGAGGAATCGAATCCAGAGCCTCATGCATGCAAGGCAAGCATTCTACCACTGAGCCACCTTCCCAGCCCCCTAAAATTCTTTTTTTTTTTTTTTGAGGGGGAGTCCGGTCGTGGGGCCTGAACTCTGGGCCTGGGCGCTGTCCCTCAGCTCTTCAGCTCAAGGCTAGCGCTCTACCACTAGAGCCACAGAGCCACTTCCGGCTTTTTTCTTTTTGTTTATGTGGTGCTGAGGAATCGGACCCAGGGCCTCGTGCATGCAAGGCAAGCGCTCTACCACTGAGCCACCTTCCCAGCCCCCCTAAAATCATTTTTTTGGGTTTTTTTGGGGGGGTCCGGTCGTGGGGCCTGAACTCTGGGCCTGGGCGCTGTCCCTCAGTTCTTCAGCTCAAGGCTAGCACTCTACCACTTGAGCCACAGCGCCACTTCTGGCTTTTTTCTTTTTGCTTATGTGGTGCTGAGGAATAGAACCGCAGGGCCTCAAGCATTCAAGGCAAGCGCTCTACCACTGAGCCACCTTCCCAGCCCCCCCTAAAATTCTTTTTTTTTTTTTTTTTTTTTTTGTCGGTCATGGGGCTTGAACTCTGGGCCTGGGCGTTGTCCCTCAGCTCTTCAGCTCAAGGTGAGCGCTCTACCACTTGAGCTACAGCGCCACTTCCGGTTTTCTGGTGGTTTATTGGAGATAGGAGTCTCACGGTCTTTCTTGCCCGGGCTGGCTTTGAACCGTGATCCTCAGATCTCAGCCTCCTGAGTAGCTAGGATTACAGGCGTGAGCCACCAGCGCCCGGCCCCCCCTAAAATTCTTTAGAGGCATATTATGCCACATTTTTTTATTTTGATGCCCTTTGTAGAATTGCTTTTGCTTTTATGAAAGAAGTTTCTAATGAATTAATTGCACCAGGCAGTTTTAATTCTGTTTATTATTTATAAGATAAGGAACTGATTAGTATTCAGGGTTTTTCTTCTTTTATCCAAGTCCTTTTCTAAAAATTAGGCCATGACAGTTTGCCAAGCAATAAAAGAAAAGAGCTACTGAAAAAAATACAACTACTGAGATTTGACTGAAAAGTTCCAGTAGTATTGAGTAACACCACAGCACTACTGATACTTTGCTTTTCTTATATTTCTTAATCATGACACTGAAGCATTAGAAGAGTTATCTGTTGCTAGGAACTTTAGTTAGTATCTGGCTTGTAGACCCTAAGAGTCACATTTCTCCTCTCGGTAAGATACTAAACAGAACTTCGGACACCGACAAAACCACAGATTCTTTTCCCACTCTTCCCAAACAGGATTGGTTAAACAGAAAGGAGAATAAAAAGTATCTTGTGGGCCAAATCCTATGTTGCTTATGTATGGAGTTTCAATCTTCAGAATGACCTCATTAACCACATTTAACAAAAAAGAAATTGAGGCCCAGTCTAGTTAGGAAAGAACCAAAACATTGAGCAACTGATTAGTTGGTAAGAGGCAGAGTGGGAGCTATTCTCAGCTCTCCCTTTATTCTAACAAGATACAAAGCACAGGAAAGATGAAGTTTGCAATGAGTCAGCAATATTTTATCCAGGTGCCTTCAAAAAATTAGAGGTCAGGGGCTGGGAAGGTGGCTCAGTGGTACAGTGTTTGCCTTGTATGCATGAGGCCCTGGGTTTGATTCCTCAGCACCACATAAACAAAAAGAAAAAAGCCGAAAGTGGCGCTGTGGCTCAAGTGGTAGAGTGCTAGCCTTGAGCTGAAAAGCTGAGGGACAGCACCCATGCCCAGAATTCAAGCCACATGACAGGGATAAATAAATAAAATAAATTAGAGGTCAATACAAAGCATTACCTTCAAAATTAATCATAAATTAGAGCAACAGAAGTCAAGGTGGAACTAGGCAATGGTGGCTCATGTCTGTAATTCTGCTGAGGAGGTTGATGTCTGAGGATTGAGTTCTAAGCCAGCTCAGGCAGGAAAGCCTGAGACTCTTATCTCCAATACACCACCAGAAAACCAGAAGTGGTGTTGTAGCTCAAGTGATAAAGTGCTAGCCCTGAGTAAAAGAAGCTCAGGGATGGTATGTGGGCCTGGAGTTCAAGCCCCATGACCCTCAACAACAAAAAATAAGTCATGGTGATGTAGCTTTCACAGGTCAGGTGGGCAACCAGGAGGCAGACTGTGGGAATAGAGGTAGAGTTTATTTTATGCATTTTTTGGGGAAGTACTGGGATTTGAACTCTGGGCTTTCTAGGCAAGTGCTCTACCATTTGAGCCATGCTTCCAACCTGTGTGTGTGTGTGTGTGTGTGTGTGTGTGTGTGTGTGTGTGCGCGTGCGTGTGCGTGTGCACGCGCGCACCTGTGTGCTTGAACTCGGAGTGGCTCCTGCGCTTCTTTTGCTCAAGGCTTGTCCTCTGCCACTTGAGCCACAGAGCCACTTCTGGCTTTTTGTTGTTGTTGTTGCTGCTGCTTAATTGGAGATAAGAGTCTCAGGGCATCATTACTCACATTTGACAAAAGGGACATTTGAAGCTCAGTGTAGTTTAGGAATAGTCAGCAACTCTGGTAAGTTGATTAGTTGGTAAGTTAGAAAGGAATGAGGGCAGGAGCTGGGAAGTTGGCTCAGTGGTACAGTGCTTGCCTTGCATGCATGAGGCCCTGGGTTCGATTCCTCAGCACCACATAAGCAGAAAAAGCTGGAAGTGGTGCTGTAGCTCAAGTGGTAGAGCACTAGCCTTGAGCTAAAGAGCTGAGGGACAGCGCCCAGGTTGAGTTCAGACCCCACAACTGACAAAAACAAAAGAAAACAAAACTGGGCCCTGGTGGCTCACACCTGTAATCCTAGTTACTCAGGAGGCTGAGATCTAAGGATCACGGTTCAAACCTGGCCTGAGCAGGAAAGTCCATGAGACTGGTATTTCCAATAAACCACTCAGAAAAACAGAAGTGGCACTGTTGCTCAAGTGGTAAAGCACTTGTCTTGGGCTGAAAAGCTGAGGGACAGCACCCAGGCCCAGAGTTCAAGCCCCAGGACCCCGTGTCCCCCCCCCAAAAAAAAGATTTGGGGCTGGGATTGTGGCTTAGTGGTAAAGTGCTTACCTAACATTCATGAAGCCCTAGGTTCAATTCCTCAGTACCACATAAACAGAAAAAGCCAGAGGTGGTGCTGTAGCTCAAGTGGTAGAGCACTAACCTTGAGCAAAAGAACTCAGACAGTGTCCAGGCCCTGAGTTTAAGCCCCAGAAATGGGGCCAAGGGGAAAGGTTTTAATTTAAAAACATTTTAGCTAGGTACCAAGTAACTCATGCTAATAATTCTAGTCACTCAGGATGCTGAAATCTGATCATGATCTGAAGTCAGCGCAGGAAGATAAATCCATGAGGCTCATCTCCATTTTTTTTAAATTTTTTTTTGCCAGTCATGGGGCCTGAACTCTGAGCCTGGGTGCTGTCCCTCAGCTCTTCAGCTGAGTGCATGCGAGGCAAGCACTCTACCACTGAGCCACCTTCCCAGCCCGCTCATCTCCATTTGACCAGCAGAACCATAGTATGGATAGAGATGGGAGGGACAGCATGGAAAGGGGGTGAAGTCACAGGTGGGCAGGGCTCCTGAGCTCGCTGGGTATACTTTAAAAGCATCTGTATGATCTTATTTGTACTTACAAGCCAGAGGCATAGGAAATCTTTGGACTTAATGAAAGAATCTAGGGGTGTTGGCAGGATCTTCTCTTTTGGGGGGAATTGGGGGGGCAGTACTGGCAGGTACTCTACTATTCCAGCCATACTTCTGCCTTGGAGCTCTCTCAATGCTACAAGCAGAACACACCCATTTAATTTTTTTAAATTTTTTTTTTTTGCCCATCATGGGGCCTGAACTCGGAGCTTGGACACTGTCCCTCAGATCTTCAGCTCAAAGCTAGCGCTCTACCACTTGAGCCACAATGCCACTTCTTGGCTTTTTCTGCTTATGTGGTGCTGAGGAATTGAACCCATGGCCTCATGCATGCAAGACAAGCACTCTACCACTGACCTACCTTCCCAGCTCAGAACAGAATTTTTATTTTTATTTTATTTTATTTTTTTGGACGTGGGTCTTGAACTCTGGGCCTGGGCACTGTCCCTCAGCTCTTCAGCTCAAGGCTAGCGCTCTACCACTTGAGCCACAGCGCCACTTCCGGTTTTTTTCTTATGTGGTGCTGAGGAATTGAACCCAGGACCTCTGGCATGCAAGGCAAGCGCTCTACCACTGAGCCACCTTCCCAGCCCAAGAACAGAATTTTTAAATTGAATTTTATTTTTGTTAATCCAAATTTTCTCATTTCCATTCATAAGTTTTTGTGTGTGAGTGCCAATTCTGGGGCTTGAACTCAGGGTATGAGCCACCAGTGCCTAGCTTCTGTTCATAATTTTTAAAAACTTAAACACTAAATTAAATTGCTTCTAAGGCATGGGCTGGTGGCTCATATCTGTAATCCTATCTAATCTGGAGACTGAGATCTGAGGATTGTGATTTAAAGCCAGCTCTGGAAAGAAAGGCTAGGAGACTTATCTTCAATTAATCACTTAAATGTCTGAAGTGGAGCTGTGAGTCCATTGGTAAAGCACCAACCTGGGACAAAATAAAATAAGGAATGGCCAGGTGCTGTGGCTCACACCTGTAATCCTAGCTACTCATGAAGCTGAGATCTGAGGATCACGATTCAAAGCCAGCCCGGGCGGGAAAGGCTGTGAAACTCTTTTTTTGTTGTTGTTGTTGTTGGTCCTGGAGCTTGAACTCTGGGCTTGGGCGCTGTCCTTGTGCTCTTCAGCTGAAGGCAATCGCTCTACCGCTTGGCCACAGCACCACTTCCGGTTTTCTAGTGGTTTATTGGAGATAAGAGTGTCACGAACTTTCCTGCCCAGGGCTGGCTTTGAACCGAGATCCTCAGATCTCAGCCTCCTGAGTAGCTAGTATTACAGGCGTGAGCCACCAGCGCCCCTGGTGAAACTCTTATCTCCAGTAAAACACCAGAAAATTGGAAGTGGCACTGTGGCTCAAGTGGTAGAGTGCTTGCCTTGAGCTGAAGGGCTGAGGGACAGCATCCAGGCCCAGAGTTCAAGCCCCTGACTGAAATACAAACAAACAAAAAACCTGCTTGGGGCTGGGAAAGTGGCTCAGTAGTAGAGTGCTTGCCTTGCATGCATGAAGCCCTGGATTTGATTCCTCAGCACCACATAAGCAGAAAAAGCCGGAAGTGGCTCTGTGGCTCAAGTGGTAGAGTGCTAGGTTTGAGCTGAAGAGCTGAGGGACAGCACCTAGGCCCAGAGTTCAGGCCCTACAACCAACAACAACAACAACAACAAAAAACAACCTGCTTATATCTTTGAAGCCTTTCAACGGAAATTCTTGGTTGCTTTTGAACTTTAATGAAAGGTTCAGAAATTAATCTTTCCCCTGTTCTTTCATTCTTCTCCCTTCTTCTCTCAGTTCTTTTCTTTCTCAAGGGGAGGATTATTATAGGTGGAGCTGGGGTGACAGGGACTTAGCTGGAGAAGGAAGAATAAGAAGGGATAATAACCTACCTTTTTTTTTTTTTTTGGCCAGTCCTGGGGCTGGAACTCAGGGCCTGGGCACTGTCCCTGAGCTTCTTTTGCTTAAGGCTAGCACTCTACCACTTCAGCCACTGTACCACTTCCTACCTTTTCTGTTTATGTGGTGCTGAGGAATCGAACCCAGGGCCTCAGGCATGCAAGGCAAGCATTCTACCACTGAACCACCTTCCCACTTTTTTGTACCCACCTTACTGCAGTTCTTCCCCAAGACAATATTCAATGACCAGCTTTGTAAACAGAAAATACTTGACTTCTTTTAACTTTGAAGACACATATTCTCCTTATGAAAACTGACATTTATACTGACTTGAAAATGCTGTGACATTTTTGGGAATTGTTGGTCTCAAATGGCTTTCTGGAATCAGACAACCAAAGAACCTGCCAGATGACATTTTTGCTCCAGGGAGGGAGGTAGGAGGTAGAGAAGAGAAGGAAATTCAGATTCTTGGCTGGATGTCTGGCTTAGATGTTAAGCCTCTCTGGCTGAGACTGCCTTCTTGCCCCTGTTTTTTGGTGTAGAGCCAAGGGAACTGTCAGACTACAAGTAATCATTGTTAACTTGCTGTGGAAACCAGAGCCATTAAGAAAAATATTAAGAAGCCTGTTCCAGGATCCTAGCATTTTTTTGAGGGCATCAAAATAAGTCACCTGTCTAACCTGTTCTACTAGGTCACAGATGGAAAATGTGCTGAGCTGCTGAATTTTAAGCAAGAATGACAATTTTTTCCATATGCTTTGTCAAGGACTTAAAAAAGACAATGTGCTTAGAAAAACAAAGCTGTTGTAAGTTGGGTCATAGAGAAAACAGAGCAGAAAGTCTGGGTAATTCAGATTCATGATGTAGCAGAACAATTTTGTTATCTGGCCAGGATTTTCTGTCTGATGCTTTTTAGCTACAGGAAGTTTCCTGAGTTGTCTTTACAGGAACAAGCCATACTTGTGCACGCAGTACCCTGCATTTCTTTACACTTCAATGTAAAAAGCTTCTCGAGACAGTATTTTAGAAGGTTTTACTAAAAGGTTTAGCAAATGCGGCAAATCTCAGAAGGTTTCTTTCTGCAGCTCACGGGTGGCTCGTGCTTGTAATCCTAGCTACTCAGGAGGCTGAGATCTGAGAATTGTGGTTCGAAGCCAACCCAGGCAGGAAAGTCCATGAAATTCTTACCTCTAATTAAGCCAGCAAAAAGTCGGAAGTGGAGCTGTGATTCAAGCATAGAGTGCTAACCTGAGAAAAACAAAAATAAAAAAATCACAAGGACAGCGCCCAAGCCCTGAGTTCAAACCCCAGGACTGGCATTTAAAAAAAAAAAAAGATTCTTGCCGGGCACCGGTGGCTCACGCCTGTAATCCTAGCTACTCAGGAGGCTGAGATCTGAGAATCTCGGTTCAAAACTAGCCCAGGCAGAAAAGTCTGTGAAACTCTTATCTCCAATAAACAACTAGAAAACCGGAAGTGGCGGTGTGGCTCCAGTGGTAGAGCACTCACTTGCCTTGAGGTGAAGAGTCTAGGGTCAACGCCCAGGCCCAGAGTTCAAGCCCCACGACCGACAAAAAAAAAAAAAAAGATTCAGCAGAATCTACAAGAAAGTCTCCTGAGTTAAGGATGTGTGTCACATGAAAATGATAAATAGGAGATGTGATGGATAGTGTTCATTGGCTTCAATTAACCATTTCTCTGTATCTATGCATATGAAATAATCATGTTGTATGTATATATATATATATATATATATATATATATATTTTTTTTTTTTTTTTTTGGGTACGGTCATGGGGCCTGAACTCTGGGCCTAGGCGCTGTCCCTCAGCTCTTCAGCTCAAGGCTAGCGCTCTACCATTTGAGCCACAGGGCCACTTCCGGCTTTTTCTTTTTGCTTATGTGGTGCTGAGGAATCGAACCCAGGGCCTCATGCATGCAAGGCAAGCGCTCTACCACTGAGCCACCTTCCCAGCCCCACATGTATATATATTTTTTTATTCATTTATTTTTTCAGTTCTGGGGCCTGAACTCTGGGCCTGGGCGCTGTCCCTCAGCTCTTTAGGACAAGGCTAGTGCTCTGCCACGTGAGCCACAGTGTCACTTTCAGCTTTTCCTGCTTATGTGCTGAGGAATCGAACCCAGGGCCTCATGCATGTGAGGCAAGCACTCTACCAGAGCCACCTTCCCAGCCCATATGTATAAATTTTATGTTTCACCTATATCTTAATTGTTTTTCAAGGAAGAAAAGAGTTTATTGCAGGGAGAGCAAACTGCTGGCCACATGACATAGAGGCGCGTACAGACAGAGAAGGAAGAAGAGAAAAAGAGAGTATACCTTAATTAAAAATAAATAAATAAGCTGGACACTGGTGGCTCACGCCTATAATCCTAGCTACTCAGGAGGCTGAGATCTGAGGATCACAGTTCAAAGCCAGCCTGTGCAGGAAAGTCCCTGATATTTTGTTGTTGTTTTTTTTTTTTTGTCGGTCATGGGGCTTGAACTCTGGGCCTGGGCGCTGTCCCTCAGCTCTTCAACTCAAGGTAAGCACTCTACCACTTGAGCTACAGCGCCACTTCCGGTTTTCTGGTGGTTTATTGGAGATAGGAGTCTCACGGTCTCTCCTGCCCGGGTTGGCTTTGAACCGCGATCCTCAGATCTCAGCCTCCTGAGTAGCTAGGATTACAGGCGTGAGCCACCAGCGCCCGGCTGTCCCTGATATTTTGATCTCCAGTAAACCACTAGAAAACTGGAAGTGTTGCTGTGGCTCAAGCAGTAGAGCACTCGCCTTGAGCTGAAGAGCTGAGGGACAGCGCCTAAGCCCAGAGTTCAAGCCCCATGACTGACCCAAAAATAAATAACTAAATAACTAAATAAGTGCTAAGAATGTGGCTTAGTGGTAGAGTGCTTGGCTAGCATGCTTGAAGCCCTGGGTTCGATTCCTCAGTACCACATACACAGAAAAAGCAGGAAGTAGTGCAGTGGCTCAAGTAGTAGAGTGCTAGCCTTGTGCAAAAGAGGTTTAGGGGGGTGCTGGGAAGGTGGCTCAGTGGTAGAGCGCTTGCCTTGCATGCATGAGGCCCTGGGTTCGATTCCTTAGTACCACATAAGCAGAAAAAGCTGGAAGTGGGGCTGAGGCTCAAGTGGTAGAGTGTTGGTCTACAGCTGAAGAACTGGGGGACAGCGCCCAGTCCCAGAGTTCAGACCCCACAACCGACAAAAAAAAAAAAAGAGGTTTAGGGGACAGTGTCAGGCCCTGAGTTCAAGCCCCAGGACTGGCCAAAAAAGAAAAAAAAAAGAAAAACTGTTAGAGGGATTACCTCCAACAATTGAGATTTTTCCTCTTCCTATTTTTTGAAATGGAAGACTGTTTAAATTCCTACACTTATTCAGAGTTGAGGATTTTTATTTTCGTGACTCTCTATCAAAGATTGTAGCTTTTCTCAAGGTGAGCTTTTCCATAGGACTAACTCCTGGATATAGTGACTGCTCGCTCTCCTTCTCACTTCTTTTGGGGTCTAGGGTTATCCTTTGTGTTCCCTACCACCCCCAGCCAAGCCTATATAACCAACCTTTTGTCAGTACACCCATGTAGAATTATTCAAAGTTAATTAAATGTGTTAACTCTGCTGGGTGCCTGTGGCTCATGCCTGTAATCCTAGCTACTCAGGAGGCTGAGATCTGAGGATCGAGGTTCAAAGCCAGCCCGGGCAGGAAAGACCGTGAGACTCCTATCTCCAATAAACCACCAGAAAACCGGAAGTGGCGCTGTAGCTCAAGTGGTAGAGCGCTCGCCTTGAGCTGAAGAGCTGGGGGACAGTGCCCAGGCCCAGAGTTCAAGCCCCATGACCGACCAAAAAAAAAAAAAAATGTGTTAACTCTTTGCTTGTCGTCCTTCTGCACATTTTTATCACAGTCTTCTGAGGGCAGTTTATAATATTACAGAATAAAAAGCAGGGGACTGACTAGGTCTTGGGGTCTGATATAATCTCCCAGCCCATTGCTGACCTGCATCTGCCAAGATCTATAGTGCAATGTCAGGCCTCCAGCCTCTCCTTCAACCCTGCCATTCTAGCCTGCCAATCATCACATTACCCACCGCCCTCTATTCCCACAGTCACCTTGCGACCCCAACCACCAGCATCTCCTTCTGTCTCTTCCACAGCCTGACACCCGTCTTGCTCTTGTTTTGTTTGTTTGGTTGTTTATTTGGGTTTTGGTTGATCCTGGCGCTTAAACTCAGGGCTTCAGTATGTCCCTGAGGTCTCTTACTCCAGGCTAGCATTGTACCACTTTAAGCCACAGTGCCACTTCCAGTTATCTGGTGGTGAATTGGAGATAAAGGAGTCTCCTGATGCTGGGCATGAGTGGCTCATCCCTGTAATCCTAGCTACTCTGGAGGCTGCGATCTGAGGATCTCAGTTCAAGGCCAGCTCTGCCAGGAAAATCTGTGAGACTCTTATCTCCAATATATTACTCAGAAAAAGCCCTAAGTGACACTGTGGCTCAAGTGATAGAGTGTTAGCCTTGAAAACAGAGGCTCAGGGTAACACCTAGGCCCTAAGTTCAAGCCTCAGGTGCAGCCAAAAACAAAAAGTCTTATGGACTTTCCTTCCTGGGCTGGTTTTGAATGGAGATCCTCAGATCTCAGCCTCCTGAGTAGATAAGATTACAGGAGTGTGCCATCAGCTCCCAGCCAGTCTTGCTCTTTCGTTCTTTTTTTTTTTTTTTTCAGTTGGTCTTGGGCCTTGAACTCTGGGCCAGGTGCTGTGCCTGAGCCTCTGTTTTCAAGGCAAGTGCTCTACCACTTGAGCTATAATTCCACTTCTGATTTTCTGGTAGTTTATTGGAGATGAGAGTCTCTCGGAGACTGGGCACTGGTGGCTCACGCCTGTAATCCTAGCTACTCAGGAGGCTGAGATCTGAGGATCGTGATTCAAAGCCAGCCCAGGCAGGAAAGTCTGTGAGACTCCTATCTCTAATAAAAATCTCATGGAGTTTCCTGCCTCAGCTGGCTTTGAGCCATGATCCTCAGATCTCAGCCTCCTGAGTAGCTAGGATTACAGGTGTGAGCCACCGGCACCGGGTCCAACAAATCTTTTTTTTTTTTTTTTTGGGGGGGGGTCCGGTCGTGGGGCCTGAACTCTGGGTCTGGGCGCTGTCCCTCAGCTCTTCAGCTTAAGGTTAACACTCTACCACTTGAGCCACAGTGCCACTTCTGGCTTTTTTCTTTTTGCTTATGTGGTGCTGAGGAATCGAACCCTGGGCCTCAGGCATGCAAGGCAAGCGCTCTACCACTGAGCCACCTTCCCAGCCCTCCAACAAATCTTAAAAGGTTCATGAGGCTTTTGAGACCCTAGAGACCTGACTCCTGCCATGCCCACCACTCCTGACCTCAGCTAGACTGTCCTTGTAGTACCTGGATGAGCAGTGCTCTCCTTTGCTTTGGACCATCTCTCCGTATATCCCTTGAGCTAGAGATTTTCTTCTCTCCCTCTTCCCCCAGCATTTGTTTCCCAGTAGACACTTGTAAGTTTGATTTTAAGTAGCAAAGGGGTTTCAGTTAAATCAGATTATGAGTACAATATATCTTGATCAAAGTCACCCTTTCCATCGTTTCCCACACCTTTCGCTATCGCATCCATACCTTCCATTTTCATATGTGAATGTTGATATAGTGACTGCATTTGCTGTCCATTCCTTTCTCTATTTGTCTGCCCCCATCCCCTTGTCCCCTCAACAAAATTTGATTCAGCCTCCTGGTATTCATTTTTGTTAAACTGTTTGTCAGCTGTTCAAAGGAGTTATACCTTTGCTTAAATGTCATTTGTTCATAAAAATAAAAACCCCCACTGAACTGTTTTTACCACTCCCAAACCAAGACAACTTGCCTCATTCATCTTTTCTTTTCTTTTCTTTTCTTTTCTTTTCTTTTTTCTTTTTGCCAGTCGTGGGGCATGAACTCTGGGCCTGAGCACTGTCCCTCAGCTCTTCAGCTCAAGGCTAGCACTCTACAACTTGAGCCACAGTGCCACTTCCGGCTTTTTTCTTTTTTGCTTATGTGGTGCTGAGGAATCAAACCCAGGGCCTCATGCATGCAAGGCAAGCGCTCTACCACTGAGCCACCTTCATAGCCCTTTTCTCTTCTTTCTTTCTTTTTTTTTTGCCAGTCCTGGGACTTGAAACTCAAGGCCTGGACTCTGTCCTTGAGCTTCTTTGGCTCAAGGCTAGCACTCTACCACTAGAGCCACAGCACCACTTCTGGCTTTTTCTATTTATGGGCAATAGAGCCCAGGGCTTCATGCATGCTAGGCAAGCACTCTACCACTAAGCTATATTCCCAGCCCTCCCTCCCTCTCCCTCCCCCTCCTTTCTGTCTTTCTTTTTGTGTGTGTGCTATTCTGGGCTTGAACGTGGGGCCAAATCTCTGTCCCTGAGCTTCTTTGGCTCAAGGCTAACCTACCACTTGAGCCACAGAGTCACTTCCAGTTTTCTGGAGGTTAATTGGAGATAAGAGTTTCATGGACTTTCCTGCCCAGGCTAGCTTTGAACCACAATGAGCCTCATGAGTAGCCAGGATTATAGGCATGAGCCACCAGTTCCTGGCACCAGTTCCTTTCCACCACAATGAGAATCAAATCCTAGCCTGTTCCCCTGGCTTGCTGCCCTGCTAGTCTGTTTGACTACCTCTGTCTTCATTTTCAGTGCTCTTCCTCATCCGGTCTTCCTCCTCCAGCTTCATACCCAAAACCTAATATCTATTACGTTCCCCTTTCTCATGTTAAGTTCTGTCTCTGACATTTCTAATGTGATTGACTAGTTTATGATTTTTTTTTCCCCCTCCGGTCGTGGGGCCTGAACTCTGGGCCTGGGCGCTGTCCCTCAGCTCTTCAGCTCAAGGCTAGCGCTCTACCACTTGAGCCATAGTGCCATTTCCCGCTTTTTTTCTTTTTGCTTATGTGGTGCTGAGGAATCGAACCCAGGGCCTCATGCATGCGGCAAGCACTCTACCACTGAGCCACCTTCCCAACCCCTAGTTTATGATTTATGATGGGTGAATTGTAGACAGTTGTGAATTTTTCTTTCTTCTACCTTGTCTCCTATGTTTTCAGTAACCACATTCTTTATCAGCAGATTCTGTCCCATTCCAAGCTGTTTGAAAATTGTGGTTTGACTGATAACCAAAAACAGGCACATAAACTTGCAAATAAGCACACATGAACCTGTCAGCAAAAACAATGTCATAAATTTAGTCATTGTGGAAGAAGTCCATTTAAGGTGACTTAACAGAAATACCAAGGTCCAGGCAGAATAGGGAAGCAAGTCAAGTCTGGGAAACTGGCCAGATAGAAGACAGATATGAAAACCTAGCGCTCAAGCTATTCCTAAGAGACATTTTTTTTTTGTGGGGGGGGTCCGGTCGTGGGGCCTGAACTCTGGGCCTGAGCGCTGTCCTTCAGCTCTTCAGCTCAAGGCTAGCGCTCTACCACTTGAGCTACAGCGCCACTTCCAGCTTTTTTGCTTTTTGCTTATGTGGTGCTGAGGAATTGAACCCAGGGCCTCAGGCATGCAAGGCAAGCGCTCTACCACTGAGCCAACTTCCCAGCCCATAATTCTGTAGCTTTTTTTTTTTCCAGGGCTGAGGACCGAACCCAGGGTCTTGTGCGCACTGGGCAGGCGCCCTTCTATTGGGCTAAACCCTCAGCCCCCGAGACATTTTTTAAATTATCTTTAATTGAACAAAACAGTTTCAACTCAACTTGTCAACTTATGAGTGTAAGCCATCTTAATCAACCTCATCCCTTCTGTCATTCCCCTTCCCCACATCTATCTCAACCCCACCCATCTCCACAAGCTACCTGGTTCCATTTTCACATATGTACATCAAATGTTTCTTTAAATTTATTGTCAAGGTGATGTACAGAGGGATTACCATTACGTACGTAAGGTAATGGGTACATTGCATGTCAAACATTTTACCCACTCCCTCATTTTTCTCCCATGTACAGCAGGTAGGGCAAAATTTGAACCAAGGTGCAAGAGATGGTCAATCAATTAGGTTTTACAAAATAGGAAACAGCCAATCAAAAGTAGCCTCAAGGGCAGGGAAGGTGGCTTAGTGGTAGAGTGTTTCTCTAGCATGCATGAAGCTCTGGGTTTGATTCCTGAGTACCACATACATAGAAAAAGCCAGAAGTGGTGCTGTGGCTCAAGTGGTAGAGTGCTAGCTTTGAGTAGAAGAAAGCTGAGAGACAGTGTCCAGATCCTGAGTTCAAGCCCCAGGACTGGCAAAAACAAAAATGAAACAAACAACAAAAAAAAAGTAGTCACAAAAAAGATATAATATGCACTCTAGACCCTGTCTGGAATATGCTGTGCTCGTTGGCAAGCTCTCTGCCTGCTCTGTCTCTCTGCACCAGCATCCTCACAGACTGTTTCTCTTAATCTTCTGTCTTGATTAATTTAGCAGCCCTCACCTCAGCTCCAAATATGCACAAAAACCATCACATCTAAATATTCCCTTTTTTCTCTCTATCTGTCTTTTTTTTTTTTTTTTGTGGGTTATGGGACCTGAACTCTGGGCCTGGGCACTGTCCCTCAGCTCTTCAGCTCAAGGCTAGTGCTCTACCACTTGAGCAAGACCACCACTTCTGGCTTTTTTTTTGCTTAGCTGGTGCTAAGGAATTGAACCCAGGGCCTCATGCTTGCAAGGCAAGCACTCTATAACTGAGCTACCTTCCCAACTCCTCTATCTGTCTTTTTGATTAGAACAATAAATATAAGATCTACCCTTTGGGGGCTGGGAATGTGGCTTAGTGGTAGAATGCTTGCCTAACATTCATGAAGCCCTGAGTTCAATTCCTTAGTACCACATACAAAGACAAAGCCAGAGTGGTGCTGTGGCTCAAGTGGTAGAGTGCTAGCCTTGAGCAAAAGAAGCTCAGAGACAGTTCCCAGGCCTTGAATTCAAGCCGCAGGACTGGCCAAAAAAAAAAAAAAAGTCTCATGGACTTTTCTGTCCAGGCTAGCTTTGAACCACGATTATAGGCATGAGCCACAGGTGCCCAGTTCTCACTAACTTTTATGCATGTGTGAGTCACAGCCCTCATCTCTATTTTTTTTTTTTTTTTTTTTTGCTTCATGCATGCTAGGCAACCACTCTACAACTAAGCCACATTCCAAGCCATATTTTGTGTGTGTGTGTGTGTGTGTGTGTGTGTGTGTGTGTGTGTGTGTGTGTGTGTGTGTGTTTTGTTTGTTTGGTTGGTTAGTTGGTCAGTCATGGGGCTTGAACTCTGGGCATGGGCACTGTCCCTCAGCTCTTCAATTCAATGCTAGCACTCTACCACTTGAGCCACAGTGCTCAAGTTTTCTCGTTTTTCTGAGTGTTTTATTGGAGATAAGAGTCTCATGCCTTTCCTGCCCAGGCTGGCTTTGAACCGACATCCTGAGATTTCAGACTCCTGAGTAGCTAGGATTACAGTTGTGAGTCACCATGCCCAACGTTTGTTTGCTTTTGAGACTAGGTGTTACTGTGTTTCCCAGGCTCCTCAAAATCACAATCCTCAGGCTGGGAAGGTGGCTCAGTGGTAGAGCGCTTGCCTTGCATGCATGAGGCCCTGGGTTTGATTCCTCAGCACCACATAAGCAAAAAGAAAAAAAGCCAGAAGTGGCGCTGTGGCTCAAGTGGTAGAGCGCTAGCCTTGAGCTGAAGAGCTGAAGGACAGCGCCCAGGCCCAGAGTTCAGGCACCACAACCGGACCCAAAAAAAAAAAAAAAAAAATCACAATCCTCTTCCCTCTGTATCCTAACTGTTGGGATCACAGGTATAAAAATTCTTTTCTGGGGCTGGGAAGGTGGCCCAGTGGTAGAGCGCTTGCCTTGTATGCATGAGGCCCTGGGTTCGATTCCTCAGCACCACATAAGCGGCGCTGTGACTCAAGTGGTAGAGCATTAGCCTTGAGCTGAAGAGCTGAGGGACAGCTCCTAGGCCCAGAGTTCAGGCCCCACAACCGGACCCAAAAATAAATAAATAAATAAATAAAAATAAAAATTCTGTTCTGGGGCTGGGAAGGTGGCTCAGTGGTAGAGTGCTTGCCTTGCATGCATAGGGCCCTGGGTTCCATTTCTCAGCACCACATAAGAAAAAAGAAAAAAGCCGGAAGTGGCGCTGTGGCTCAAGTGGTAGAGCGCTAGCCTTGAGCTGAAGAGCTGAAGGTTGGCGCCCAGGCCCAGAGTTCAGGCCCCACGACTGGACCCAAAAAAAAATAATATATAAAAATGAAAAAAAATTCTGTTCTTTCACTACTACTGGCTTTGTTGTTTTGTTTTGTCTACTTGTTTATTTTTACTTTTGTTGTGGTTGATTTGGGAATTAAACTCAATACTTCACACGTGCTATACAAGCACTCTCCCACTGAGCTCTGCCCCCAGCACTAAATCTTTCAAATCCATTTATTTGTTTATCAAGCATTTATGGAGCACAAGCACTTTCTCTGCTCCCTGACTTGCTGTGCCAGGCCTGGGAGACAGCAGGGGACAAAGCAGGCAAAAATCCCTACCCAAAGCAGTTCTGTAGGTCAGACACATAGTCAGCCAACGTAACTGCTAAAATTACAAGTGCTAAAAAGGGGTGCAGAGGATGGGATTTATGTTAGTCTAACTCTTCATTGTTGTAACAAACCCCTAAGAGATAAACTTTAAAGGAGGAAGACTAGGTTGAGGATATAGTCCAGTGCTAGAGCACCCTGTGTAGGGTGTCATGGCCCTGGGTTTGGTTCCCAGGACTTAAAAGGAAAAGGTGTGGGGGGAAGATTCAAAAACTGGAAAGAGCTGGGAAGGTGGCTCAGTGGTAGAGTGCTTGAGAACCTACCAATTCATGCAAGCATGCATGAGGCTCTGGGTTCAATTCCTCAGCGTCACATAAGCAGAAAAAGCCGGAAGTGGCACTGTGGCTCAAGTGGTAGAGTGCTAGCCATGAGCTGAAGAGCTCAAGGATAGTGCCCAGGCCCAGAGTTCAGGCCCCATAACCACAAAAAAAAAAAAAAAAAAAAAGGGCTGGGAAGGTAGCTCAGTGGTAGAGCGCTTGCCTTGCATGCATGAGGCCCTGGGTCAGATTCCTCAGCACCACGTAAGCAAAAAGAAAAAAGCCAGAAGTGGTGCTGTGGCTCAAGTGGTAGAGTGCTAGCCTTGAGCTGAAGAGCTGAGGGACAGCGCCCAGGCCCAGAGTTCAGGCCCCACAACTGGACCCAAAAAAAAAATTTTTGGAAAGATTAGCCGCGCATGGGTGCCTCATGCCTGTAATCTTAGTCCAGGCAGAAAAGTCCCCGTGAGACTCTCATCTGCAATTAACCTCTCAAAAGCTGGAAGTGGCACTGTGGCTCAAGTGGTAAAGTACTAGCTTTGAGCACTAGCTCAGGGATAGTGCCCAGGCCCTGAGTTCAAGCTCTGCAACTGACAAAAAATTGGAAAGGTTTGTTTTGGCTTATGTTTTTTTGTTTGTTTGTTTGTTTTTGGGTCCGGTTGTGGGGACTGAACTCTGGGCCTGAGCGCTGTCCCTCAGCTCAAGGCTAGCACTCTACTTGAGCCACAGCGCCACTTCTGGTTTTTTTCTTTTTGCTTATGTGGTGCTGAGGAATTGAACCCAGGGCCTCATGCATGCAAGGCAAGCACGCTACCATTGAGCTACCTTCCCAGCCCTGGCTCATGGTTTCTGATGGTGGTAATGCATGACAGAACCTACCAATTCATGCCAGCCAGGAAACAGAAAGAAAGGAACAGAAGACAATGCACATCTTTTCAGGGCAATACACCCCTAGTTCTTTATTTCCATCAGCTAGGCCCACCTCTTGCCTTTTACCACTTCAAATAACACTTAGTACCACTATTTTATGAATCCAGCAAGGGATCAGCCATTGATTAGGTCAGATCCCTCGGGGTCCAATCACTTTCCAAAAGCCCATCACTTGGTAACCAAAACACCAGTATATGAATCTGTGGGGGACATTTTATATTCAAGCCATCATAACAAGGACGCAGTTCAGTGGTCCAGTCCATGCTTTGCATACATAAAGCCCTGGCATCAATCTCCAGCCTCACAGAATAAAAACAAATTTGAAAAGGGGGTACAGGGAATTTACCGGATCCATCCAACACTTGTGATCAAATAAATTTTATCATAGATATCTGTGGATGCTAATAGTAACCTGCTCTACAAAGCACCTTAAGATGCAAGATATTAATAGAAAGGGACAGTAAAATTCTATTCTTTCAATGAGCTGAATCACTCTGCTGGTTAGAGAAATATGTAATCGGTTCTGAATTTAAAATGACTGGAAAGCAGGGACATGACACAAGATCATTCTCACATCCTTTCTCTCCAGAGATTTTTCAGAATATCAGCACTGATTTAAAAGGAAATGAGAGAGAGAGAGAGAGAGAGAGAGAGAGAGAGAGAGAGAGAGAGAGAGAGAGAGAGAGAGAGAGAGAGAGATTGAGACCCGTTGGCCTGTTGTGATTTTTTGGTATTGTAGAAAAAAAAAATGGTTAAGCTAAGCTATTCCATAGGTGTAGGATAACAAAATCTTTCTTTTTTTTTTTTTTTTGGTCTGGGCTCTGGGCCTGGGCACTGTCCCTCAGCTCTTCAGCTCACGGCTAGTGCTCTACCACTTGAGCCACAGTGCCACTTCCAGGTTTTTCTGCTTATGTGGTGCTGAGGAATCGAACCCAGGGCCTCATGCATGCAAGGCAAGCGCTCTACCACTGAGCCACCTTCCCAGCCCCCAAAATCTTTCTTCATAATAGATTAAATATCCTATTTTTATGATTAATTTTGTTTTCATATATTTTTTTTTGGTCCAGTCATGGGGCCTGAACTCTGGGCCTGGGCACTGTCCCTCAGCTCTTCAGCTCAAGGCTAGCGCTCTACCACTTGAGCCACAGCGCCACTGCCGGCTTTTCTCTTTTTGCTTATGTGGTGCTGAGGAATCGAACCCAGGGCCTCAGGCATGCATGACAAGCGCTCTACCACTGAGCCACCTTCCCAGCCCCTTGTTTTCGTATTATATTTCACTTAAGGAGAGTTGAACAGGAAATAAAAGAGAATAAATAACCATACTTCTACCACTCAAAATGAATTCCAATATTTTGGCATAGTTGCTTTCAGTCTTTTTTCCATATCACCACTTCAACAAAATATTTTTATGTATCTCTGATTCTCATAGTCTTTGTCTCATCTGTTCATTTATAAGTAGATGGTCCATGGGGAGATTGAGATCAGGAGGATCTTCATTCAAGGTCAGTCTGAGCAGAAAAGTTTGAAAGACTCCATCTCAATGGAAAAACAAACCTAGACATGGTGATACAAGTCTGTCATTCAAAATATTATAGCAAGTCTAAAATAGGCAGATCGGATTGGGAAGGTGGCTCAGTGGTAGAGCGCTTGCCTTGCATGCCTGAGGCCCTGGGTTTGATTCCTCAGCACCACATAAGCAAAAAGAAAAATGGTAGAAGTGGCGCTGTGGCTCAAGTGGTAGAGCGCTAGCCTTGAGCTGAAGAGCTGAGGGACAGTGCCCAGGCCCAGAGTTTAGGCCCTATGACCGGACCCAATAAAATAAAATAAAATAGGCAGATCAAATGGCCAAGTGCATATCCAGGAAGAAGTGAGACACTATCTCAAAAGTAACTAGTGAAGTCAGGCATTGGTGAGTCATACCTGTAATCCTAGCTACTCAGAAGGCTGACATCTGAGGACCTTGGATCAAAGCCAGCCCCAGCAAGAGACTCTTATCTCCAGTTAACCACCAGAAAGCTGGAAGTGGTGCTGTGACTCAAAGTGGTTGAGCACTAGCCTTGAACACAAAGAGGCTCAAAGACAATGCTCAGGCCTTAGTTCAAACCCCAGGACTGGCAAAAAACAAACAACCTGTATTATTTTATGACCTTGGTGGGTTTCATGGGCCAGTTGGAAATTTTAATTACAGTCTTCTTTCTCAGAGACCTCATGACCCCATCCTCCATGTTAGATTAACTTTCCATTGCCCACCACTCATGGCATTCCCTACTCTAGCTTTTGAGATCCCAAAGTCTTTTTGGAGGGCTGGGAGGGTGGCTTAGTGGTAGAGTGCTTGCCTCACATGCATGAGGCCTTGGGTTTGATTCCTCAGCATCACTTAAGCAGAAAAACCTGGAAATGGTGCTGTGTTCACCTTGAGCTGAAGAGCTGAGAGACAGTGCCCAGGCCCAGAGTTCAAGCTCCAAGACCTACTCAAAAAAAAAAAAAAAAAAAGCCGGAAGTTGCTCTGTGACTTAAATGGTAGAGCACTAGCTTTGATCACAAAGAGACTCAGAGACAGCATCCAGGCCCTGAGTTCAAGCCCTGTAACCAACAACAACAATAAAAAATGAACAATGTAAAGGAAGTGGTGCTGTGGCTCAAGTGGTAAACCGCTCGCCTTGAGCTAAAGAGCTGAGGGACAGCGCTCAGGCCCAGAGTTCAGGCCCCATGACTAAAAAATAAATAAATAAAGTCCAAAAAGGAGAAGTTTATGGGTTTCTTCTGAATCTGTAGAAAATAGTGATGACACAACAGGTGGATCACACATGTAAGACCTAGCTACTCAGGAAGATGAGGATGGCCTTTCAAAGCTAGCCCAGGAGCCGGGCACTGGTGGCTCACGCCTGTTATCCTAGCTACTCAGGAGGCTGAGATCTGAGGATCACGGTTCAAAGCCAGCCCAGTAAGCAAAGTCCATGAGGCTCTTATCTCCAATAAACCACTAGAAAATCGGAAGTGGCGCTGTGGCTCAAATAGTAGAGCACTTGCCTTGAGCTGAAGAGCACTGGAACAGCACCCAAGCCCAGAGTTCAAGCCCCATGACCGACCAAAGACAAAAAAAAAAAAAAAAAAAAACACAACAAAGCCAGCCCAGGAAGGAAAGTCCCTGAGACTTTTTGTTGTTGGTCCTGGGGCCTGAACTCTGGGCCTGGGCGCTGTCCTGCGGCGAACGCCTTCTCGGCCAGCGAGAAAAAACGACCACCACACCAGGAGTCTTCTCAGATCACGCTTTATTGGAGAGCCTTTCAATTGATGGGAGAGCTTGAGCGGGAGAGTGCGTGCACCCGAAACATGGCCGCTTATATAGGGAATAGGGACACGGGTCGGTCTATCATTGGTCGTCTGCCTTTCACCGTCACCAGGTGCCACGGGATTGGCTGGGGACTCTACGTGGCTCGCGCATGCGCAAAGCCCAGGACCCACCGTCCCGCCAAGCACCGCCTGAAATGGAGTGGTTACCTCAAAGCTGCAAGGGAGTGGGCGCCATCTTGTAATGGCGTTTACCCTGGCTCCCTACAGTTCCCCCTTTTTTGTTTTTTGGCAACAGGTAAGAGTAGAGGTTGGGCCTCTGTCTAAAACATTAAGACCTTGCACTGGCCTTCGCCTGAGGGGCGCCTTCCCCAGTGATGACCAGGCCTGTCCGATGCCTTTTTTGCAGAGGTGGGATCTTGGGCATCAACCCACTTGCAACCCAGCATGCTCTTCTTGAGGAGATGGTACCCTCAAGTGCAGTGCACTTGCCTCGCACCCTGTCCCAAATTGCAAATTGCATACCTGTCCCGGTGCAATGGGATGCCCTAATCCCTCGGGGTGCTAAGGCTATGCAGGATGGTAAGGCTTAATTGCCTCTCAGGGCCGACAGCCACATCTGGGGTGAGGATCCACTCTCCAAAGTGGCTAATGCTTGCAAGATAACAACCTTGTCCCTTCTGGTTTGGGCTCGAAGGCGACAGACCAACCATAGGCAGACCACACATCCTCCCAAGCAGCAGGCTAAAAACATTCCGACTCCCACCCGCTCTTTGAAAAAGGACACCGCAGAGGCCCAGTCAGTAAATTGTAACAGCCCACAGCATCATTGGTTTAACAGCCCACAGCATCATAGGTTTAGCTATCACAGGGATTGCTATTAGCACTGTTGCTAACAGCAGGAAGATCAGCTGCATCAGGAGACGAGTGGATGGCATCTTCATTTTGCGGGTCTTCTTTTTCAAGAGGGGGTTCTTCTGCAGTCTCCACCAGCCTGGTCAGTCTCGTTGGCACCCAGTGAGGTACTTCTTGACTCTGTGGAAAAACACAGGAGAGCTCCCCTGGATCTCATTATTACCGGATCCGGTCCATACCATTTATTATTAATAACATCCTTCCACATAACCATGTCTTTAGTATCCATGGGGTCTCTTGTCATATGCCGATCTGCGGCAGACTGATCGTTGTCATTTAGAATTAAAAAATTAAGGGTAAAGAGCGCAAGAGAAAGTCTTTCCCTGGGGGACGCTGATTCAGCAATTCCCCCTTTTTGTTTTTGAAGCATTTCTTTTATGCTTCTATTAGCTCTTTCCACTATACCTTGTCCTTGAGGATTGTAGGGCAATCCGGTGGTGTGGGCAACCTGCATTTGTGCGCAAAAGGCGCGAAAACCATGGGAAGTATAAGCAGGGCCATTATCCGTCTTGAGTCTAAGGGGTTTTCCCCAAGCTGCCCAAGCTTCTAAGCAGTGTATTTTGACATGAGACACCTTTTCTCCTGCCAGAGGTGTGGCATGAATGACACCGGAAAAGGTATCGATAGACACATGTAAATATTTCAACTTACCAAATTCTGTCAGATGAGTAACATCCATTTGCCACAGGGCGTTTGGTCTCAACCCCCTGGGGTTTACCCCCACATGGGGAGGATGAAGAAAGGTAACACAAAATTTACAGGCTTTTAACCAAGCTTCTAGGCTTTGAGTTCTTACTGGGGTAATTGCCCTCTGACATTCCTTGGTGCTTTGTTCAAAAATGATTTGTTGTACAAATGGCATGGCTGTCTCCAGATTTCCTAACACCCGCTCGGCTGTCTCTAGCATACGGGCAACAAAATCAGAAAATGGCTCATTAGGGGCCTGCATGATTTTTGTTAGATTGCCAGCCGTCTCTCCCTTGTTTGGGAGGGCCCACCAGGACTTGTAAAAGATCTCGTTTACCTGGCGGTATACTTCAAAGGGATATCCTGTCTGGTCTACTGTGTAGGGTCCCTGCCCGAGAAGCATATCTACGGTCCAGTCCGCGTGCCCGTCACGGACATTTTGTCTGTATTGGGCTTGAGCCTTGTCTTGAACAATAGACCGGAAATCGAGGAACTGCCCATGATTAAGACAGGTACGGGCTACCTCAAACCAGTCCGTGGGCGTCATAGCATTGACGGTCAGTCTTCGGAGCAGGGCAGTGGTATAATTAGCCGTCACTCCATAAGTCCGGACTGCCTCAACTAAATCCTTAAGCTGGAAGTAGGAAACCGGCTCAAAATTTCTTTCATTAGTAATTGGATTTTCAAAAACTGGAAAAGCGGCCGCCAGCCGGGACCAGGTGCTTCCTTTTATAAAGTGACTCCGCCCCGAGGGCGGGCACAGCGGGGGGGCCGATGGGTGAGGGCCAGCTCCGTTTCCTCTTCCTGGCTGCTGCGGTACTCCCACCCCTAGGGGGCGCCACCCCCCATATCTGTCTGCCTCATACTCAGCCGCAGCCTCTTCTAAGTCTTCACTATCAGCTGGATCGAGCTGCTCTCCCTCCTCCTCTAACATTTCTTCCTCTGAGTCACTCACAAGATCACTGCATTCTTGGTCCCGCCCTTCCACATGTAGGGCTGAGAACCGGTTTGCTTTTAAAGAAGGGCATAGGGGTCTCCTTGAGACCCCCTCTTCCCTAAGACCCTTCTCCTTTTGTGAGGGCTGCAGTCCCTCCTGCTTTAATTCTTTAGGATCCTTTTGTCTTTTTTCCCTTTTTCTTTTAGGCCTATTTTCCTCCCCTTTACTGGATGCTGACTCTGATAGACTATCCTGATGCCGTGTTAGTACTTTGCATCCTTCCTGGATTAAATCAAACCCTCCCTCCTCGAGGCAAGTGCGCACCATCAAAAAGACAAGCCACAAAGGAAGAAGCAATGCAAGCAACCAATAAATATCTAAATCTACAGTGAACAGCATACCGGGGGATACTTACCGTCGTCCCCTCTCCGCGTGTTGAGTTCTGGCTCCTGTTCGGCCTCTCGCGTGGGTCCCGGTTTCGGCACCACTTGCGGCGAATGCCTCCTCGGCCAGCGAGAAAAAAACGACCACCACACCAGGAGTCTTCTCAGATCACGCTTTACTGGAGAGCCTTTTAATTGATGGGAGAGCTTGAGCGCGAGAGCGCGTGCACCCGAAACATGGCCGCTTATATAGGGAATAGGGACACGGGTCGGTCTATCATTGGTCGTCTGCCTTTCACCGTCACCAGGTGCCACGGGATTGGCTGGGGACTCTACCGTCCCGCCAAGCACCGCCTGAAATGGAGTGGTTACCTCAAAGCTGCAAGGGAGTGGGCGCCATCTTGTAATGGCGTTTACCCTGGCTCCCTACACTGTCCCTCAGCTCTTCAGTTCAAGGCTAGCACTCTACCGCTTGAGCCACAGCCCCACTTCCAGCTTTTTCTGCTTATGTGGTGCTGAAGAATCGAACCCAGGGCCTCATGCATGCAAGGCAAGTGCTCTACCACTGAGTCACCTTCCCAGCCTCCTCCCCCAAAGACTTTTCATCTCCAATTAATTACACACACACACACACACATACACACACACACACACACACACACACACACACAAATGTAGTGATGACACAAAGGCAAGAGTGCAAGTTCCTGTCCCGCTAGAAAGTATATGAGCATGGGCATCAGGTAACTGTGCTTAGGAATATGTCCTGGACTACTTCTCAACTTTAGTAACTGTGGGCAGGGTGGACACAGCGACTGCTCTCTTGATCCTGACAGCATCCTCTGGTGTCTGAACAGTTTTCTCTGAATGGTTCCTGAGCACGGCGATAATCTTTGTCCCTTGTGGCTGGGATGAGATGGCCCAGTTGGATCCCACATTGGAAAGTGGTGACAGATTATGTGGGAATTATTATGTGCTGGTAATGTAGCTTGGTAAGCACTTGGTTTGGGAATGATCAGAAAGCATGGATGCCTGGCATTGGGGGGAGGCAGGGAGGTTTGAACAACTGCAAATACTAGCTTTCTTTGCTACACTTAAACCCCTGAGCCCTTTGGACCCCCAGTACCCAGCACCCTCATATTGCTCAAGGCCCTGGCAACGAGCCCAGGCTGCTCTGGTGGGCATGAAGCTTGTGTTAGCCCGGCACTCCTTCTCCCTTCTTCTAAGCCTTGAAGGAAATATGCACGACTTCAGTATTGCGCTGCTTCAATGCCTCTTCTCAAGCTCTCTCTCTGCCTTATTTCTCTAAGGGCTCTTGAATCTTACTCATTTCTGAATCTCCATTACTTTACAGACTGGTATGCAGCAGAATTGCAATGAATATTTATTATTTGAATTCTTAAAAAATTATCTTTCAGGGCTGGGAAGGTGGCTCAGTGGTAGAGCACTTGCCTTGCATGCTCTAGGCCCTGGGTTCGATTCCTCAGCACCACATAAGCAAAAAGAAAAAAGCCGGAAGTGGCGCTGTGGCTCAAGTGGTAGAGCACTAGCCTTGAGCTGAAGAGCTGAGGGACAGCGCCCAGGCCCAGAGTTCAGGCCCCACGATTGGACCCAAAAAAAAAAAACACAAAAAAAAAAACAAAAAAAAAATTATCTTTCAGTAGTTGTACAAAGGGGTTTCAAGTTAACATATCAATTTATAAGTACAATGCATCTTGATCAATGTCACCTTTTCCATTGCTCTCCCCCATCTTTCCCAACCCCATCTATGCAATACATGTTTTTTTTTAATTTTTTTATTGTAAAGATACTATACAGAGGGTTACAGTTACATGAGTGAGGTAATGAGTACACTTCCTCTTGAACATTGTTACCCCCTCCATTGTTTTCCCCCTACCATCCCCTCCCTCCCTCCCTTCCCCAGGTTCTTTTTTTTTTTTTTTTTGATTGTGTGCAATACATGTTTTAAACAAAACAATGAATGGTATTAGTCTTCCAACAACATTAATTACTCTATGTCTAAGGCACCCATGACACTTTCTCTCTCTCTCTCTCTTTTTTTTTTTTGGGTCCGGTCGTGGGCGCTGTCCCTCAGCTCTTCAGCTCAAGGCTAGTGCTCTACCACTTGAGCCATAGCACCAATTCCGGCTTTTTCTTTTTGCTTATGTGGTGCTAAGGAATCGAACCCAGGGTCTCAGGCATCCAAGGCAAGCGCTCTACCACTGAGCCACCTTCCCACCCCGACACTTTCTCTCTTTTATGATGGTATGACTTCCAACCTGTACAGCAATTTGTTTGTGTGCAATGGGGGCTATGGATGGGCAGGAACTACTTAACATTGAGCAGAGAGCTTTGAGTATAATCAGCACACAATTAATATTTAATGCAGCTGAGCAAAAGTTTTTTTGGAAAACAAAAGGATCTAATTAGTCAGTATGAGAAATAAATGTATGTATGCTAACTCAGATGCAGGACTATAAATAGGTCTTTATTTCTACCCTACTGTCTCCCTAGAGCTAACAGGGGGTAGGTATTCTGAGGTCTCAGCCTGCTGATTTCTGTACATGGGGCTAGCAGCCAGAGCAACTCAATCAACTGGCTCTTTCGGTCTCTCCCTCAGGCCTCCCCTCCAGCTAATGGTAATTTTCACTTTCACATTACATATATATATGTGTGTATGTGTGTGTGTATACTACATATATATGTACACCACACACACACACACACACACACACACACACACACACACACACACACACACACACACGCCTAGGAAGTCAGAAGGTTACTTCAGTTTAAACACTAACTCAAGTGCAAAGTCAAGAATAGATCTGCCTCAGCCAAGCCGGGCGCTGGTGGCTCACGCCTGTAATCCTAGCTACTCAGGAGGCTGAGATCTGAGGATCGCGGTTCAAAGCCAGCCCGGGCAGGAGAGACAGTGAGACTCCTATCTCCAATAAACCACCAGAAAACTGGAAGTGGCGCTGTAGCTCAAGTGGTAGAGCGCTTCTCTTGAGCTGAAGAGCTGAGGGACAGCGCCCATGCCCAGAGTTCCAAGCCCCACAACCGACTAAAAAAAAAAAAAAAAAAAAAAGATCTGCCTCAGCCAGGCATCAGTGGCTCATGCTTTTCAACCTAACTACTCAGGGGGCTGAGATCTGAGGATCGCAGGTCAAAGCCAGCCTAGGAAAGGTAAGTCCTTGAGACTCTTATCTCCAATTAAGCACTTTAAAAAAGCCTGAAGTAGAGCTCTGGCTTAAGTTGTAGAACACTAGCCTTGAGCAAAAAAAAGCTCAGGGAGAGGGCTAAGGTCCTGAGGTCAAGCCCCAAGACTAGCTCAGGTACACACAAGTCCACAGAAACCATGTGTTACAGCACGTATGTGTTATCTTAGCTACTCAGGAGGCTGAGATCTGAGGATCATGGTTCAAAGCTAGTCTGGGTAAGTAAGTCTGTGAAAGATTTTTTTTTTTGGTCGTTTGTGGGGCTTGAACTCTGGGCCTGAGTGTTGTCCCTGAGCTTTTCAGCTCAAGTCAAACATCTACCTCTTGAGTCACAGCACCATTTCCGGTTTTCTAGTAGTTAATTGGAGATAAGAGTCTCACGGACTTTCCTGCCCAGGCTGGCTTTGAACTGTGATCCTCAGGTCTCAGCCTTCTATGTAGCTAGGATTACAAGCATGAGTCACCAGTGCCTACTTCTGTGCTTCTGTGAGACTTTTATCTCAGATTAATCACCCACAAAAAAGCTAGAAATAGAGCTGTGACTAAAGTGGTAGAGCACTAACCTTGAGCAAAATAAGTGCCTAGCCTCTGAGTTCAAGCCCCAGTTCTCTCTCTCTCCCTTTTTCTCTCTCTCTCTCTTTCTCTCTCTGTCACACACACACACACACACACACACACACACACACACACACACACACACACACACACACACACACACACACACACACACACATCCACAGAGAAATAATTCAGAATTTATTTATTTCTTATTTTTTTGTCGGTTGTGGGGCTTGTACTCTGGGCTTGGGTGCTGTCCCTGCGCTCTTCAGCTCAAAGAGAGTGCTCTACCGCTTGAGCCACAGCACTTCCGGTTTTCTAGTGGTTTATTCGAGATAAAAGTCTCCCAGGCTGGCTTTGAACTGTGATCCTCAGATATCAGCCTCCTGAGTAGCTAGGATTACAGGCATGAGCCACCGGCGCCCGGCGTGATAATTCAGAATTGATGTGGTATTTGTGCTGTATGAAGCTTATCTGTTGGGTCAAGCTTGTCTTCTAAGATCAGTTCATGGTTCGAGATGGCTGCTCACCTCTCACTATCAAATATAGTTCCCAGCCAGGATGAAGAAGAAAGGGATGGAGGAGAAAGCTAAGGAAGATTCCTAAAGACAGCTCTATAACACTGATGGTTACACATCCTTTCCCTGAACCCAGTTACCAGGCCATAACTATCTGTAAGGCAGGCTGTGGAAATGTCTTTATTCTAAGTGGCCATGTAACTCACTAAAAATCTGAAGCATGGGGAGGAAAGGGGCACTGATACCATACCCTGGTGCCAAGAACAACTGGAAACCTTTGTTTGGCAACCTTTGGGTTGCCAAAAGGAGACTGCCACATGGTTCAGACAGAAGAGAGTTTATTAGGAGAACCAAACCTCCAGCCTGTACCAGATGTAGGTGCAGAGAGAGAATTTATGGAAGAGAGAGTTTTTTTTTGTTTTTCTTTTTTGGGTCCGGTTGTGGGGCCTGAACTCTGGGCCTGGGCGCTGTCCCTCAGCTCTTCAGCTCAAGGCTAGCGCTCTACCACTTGAGCCACAGCGCCACTTCTGGCTTTTTTTCTTTTTGCTTATGTGGTGCTGAAGAATCAAACCCAGGGCCTTAGGCATGCAAGGCAAGCGCTCTACCACTGAGCCACCTTCCCAACCCTGGGAGAGAGATTATATAGGGAAGGGTGAAGAGCAGGTATGGATGAAGCAGATGAGGAAGTGACCTCAAAGCTTGGGGGACCAATCATTGTCCAGAGGAAGCATGACAAGGGGCAGCTGAAGAAGTGGCCTTGGGGCTAGGAGTATGACATAGTGGTAGAGTGCTTACCTAGCATGCATGAAGCCCTGGGTTCAATTCCTCAGTACTACATAATCAGAAAAAGTTGGAAGTGGTGCTGTGATCAGGTGGTAGAGTGCTAGCCTTGAGCAAAAAAAGTTCAGGGACAGTGCCTAAAGTGACCTCAGAGCTTGGAGTCTTTTTGCTGACTCATAGTCAGGTGATTGACAGTTACAGGTGATTGTGGAACAGGTGATATCTGGTAGGGCTATCTGCTGTCCTTCAGGAAGAGGAAGTTGGGGGGGGAGTGTTCTCCCTGGAAGACCTTGGGCCTAACAAGCACAGGACACTTATCCTCAGGATGCTTCATTGCTGTAACAGAACTTGCTGTATCCAACCACTCCTAGTTTAACTTGACTAAAATAACTTTTTTAGCATGGGAAGTTATAATTACCATAACAATAAAATCACAAGGACCACGACAGACCACATACTAATCAAATGAGGTTAGTTGTGACTTTTAAGTTTCTGGTTTTGGGTTTGTTTTTTTTTTTTTTTTTTTTGCCTGTCCTGGGGGCTTGAATTCAGGGCCTGGGTGTTGTCTCTGAGATTTATACTCAAGGCTAGCATGCTATCCCTTGAGCTACAGCCAGATTTTATGCTTTTTTTTTTTTTTTTTTTTTTTTGAGATAGGATGAGAGTGTCACAGACTTTCCTGCCTAGGCCTGCTTCTAACTGTGGTCCTCAAATTTCAGCCTGATGAGTAGCTACAATTATAGACATGAGCCACCGGTACCCAGTTCAAATTGTGAAGTTGGTTTTTTTTGTTGTTGTTGGTTGTGGGGCTTGAACACTGGGCTTGGTTGCTGTCCCTGAGCTCTTCAGCTCAAGGCTAGCACTCTACCACTTGAGCCACAGTGCCACTTCCGACTTTTTCTTTTTTTTTTTTTTTTTTTGCCGGTCATGGGGCCTGAACTCTGGGGCTGGGCGCTGTCTCTCAGCTCTTCAGCTCAAGGCTAGCGCTCTACCACTGGAGCCACAGCA
The DNA here is from genome assembly GCF_024711535.1 of Dipodomys merriami. Lineage (NCBI taxonomy): Eukaryota > Metazoa > Chordata > Mammalia > Rodentia > Heteromyidae > Dipodomys > Dipodomys merriami. The sequence continues at coordinate 19,348,533 of NW_027206290.1, forward strand.
CCACTTCTGGCTTTTTCTGTTTATGTGGTGCTGAGGAATCGAACCCAGGGCCTCATGCTTGCAAGGCATGCACTCTACCGCTGAGCTACCTTCCCAGCCCCACTTCCGACTTTTTCTGTGTATGTGGTACTTAGGAATCAAACCCAGGACTTCATGCATGCTAGTCAAGATCTGTACCACTAAGTTTTAAAACACAACAAATCAGAGATTAATTTTTGGGAACATTTGCATCTTAGGAAATGAATATAGGAAAATCAAATTAACAGTATTTGAAATAATCATTGTGAGTCAGTTGGTGGTTCTATTTCTGCCATCTAGTTAGTGGGTGTCAAATTAACTGCTGTTTTATTTTTAGTTATGTAAAATGTTTCACTCAGTATCTGTTCCCTGGCAGAGTACATTGATTGAAGCATACACTCAATATACTTGCCAAATCTTCAACAAAGATTAGCCCAAACTGGCAATTTAGTTTTTGGTACACACTGACATGTCATCTTTCAATTGCTGAAAGTCATGATGATCAATCAGACTTGGAACCAGGGCAACTTTTACTTTTCCATTTTTGACATTCTTCAAGCTTTTGCTGGAAAGAATTGTGTTCTGTAGCAGTGCTGTTCTGATGGTCTCCATGGAGTGCTGGCTGCACCCCAAAGCCCTGTCATACACAGAATCAACCTCAGGGAGAAAAGTACAGCCTTGAACACAGAGTAGGAAGCAGGCTGCCTAAATGCAGACAAATACAATCACATTGATGTACCTGAGGAAAGTTGAATAGGACAGAAGCAAAAATAAGTTGACTTTTTTTTTTTTGCGGGGGGGCCCGGTCGTGGGGCCTGAACTCTGGGCCTGGGCGCTGTCCTTCACCTCTTCAGCTCAAGGCTAGCACTCTACCACTTAAGCCACAGCACCGCTTCTGACTTCTTTCTTTTTTCTTATGTAGTGCTGAGGAATCCAACAAACCCAGGGCCTCATGCATGCAAGGCAAGCTCTCTACCAGTGAGCTACCTTCCCAGCCCAAGTTGACATTTTATAAACAAAAACCTGAGTGTATTTTAAGTTTGATCTCAGTTCCTATCATCACTCCTTGCTGGAATTGTTGAGAAAAATAGTTTTAGAAGTAGAAAAGAAGGGGCTGGGAAGGTGGCTAAGTGGTAGAGCACTTGCCTTGCATGCTCGAGGCCCTGGGTTCGATTCCTCAGCACCACATAAGAAAAAAGCTGGAAGTGGCGCTGTGGTTCAAGTGGTAGAGTGCTAGCCTTGAGCTGAAGAGCTGAGGGACAGCGCCCAGGCCCAGAGTTCAGGCCCCACGACCGGACCCAAAAACAAAAAAAAGAAGAAGAAGTAGAAAAGAATATAAAAGCAGGATGCCAGAGTGGCTCATGCCTGTAATCCTAGCTACTTAGGAGGCTAAGATTTGAGGATCCTGGTTCAAAGTCAACCCCGGCAAGAAAGTCTAGGAGAGCTTATCTCCAATTATCCACCAGGAAACTGGAAGTGGCACTGTGGCTCAAGTGGTAGAGCACTAGCCGTTAGCTAAAGAGCTGAGGGACAGTTCTCAGGCCCTGAGTTCAAACTCCATGACTGACAACAACAACAACAAAAAGTCACAAAACAGCTGAATGATATTGGGCAATATTATTATCATATTATTACTGGCCACTGGAGGGCGCTAAAACTCCAACATTCTTAGTCACTTTTCAAAGCAATGTCAAGATGTTTTTACATCTTTTTGTTTGTTGAGACTAAATTGAAAGTCTCCTGCATACTAGGCAGGAGTTTTACCATGAGTTAATCTCCACCCCAGGACAATTTCTCATCTGCTTTGCTTGTGTGTGTGTGTGTGTGTGTGTGTGTGTGTGTGTGTGTGTGTGTGTGTGTGTGTGTGTGTGTGTGTGTGTGTGTGTGTGTGTGTGTGTGTGTATGTATTGTGGGACTTGAACTCATGGCTTGGTACAGTCCCTGAGCTTTTTCTGCTCAAGGCTAGTGCTCTGTCACTTGGAGCCATACCTCTACTTCTCCCTTTTTGGTGATTAGTTAGAGATAAGTCTCCTTGAGGAAGTGGTGCTGTGGTTCCTAGTGGTGGAGCACTAGGCTTGAGTGAAAAAAGGTCAGGGATGGGGCTGGGAAGATGGCTCAGAGGTAGAGCGCTTGTCTTGCATGCATGAGGCCCTGGGTTTGATTCCTCAGCACCACATAAGCAGGAAAAGCTGGAAGTGGCGCTGTGGCTCAAGTGGTAGAGCACTAGCCTTGAGCTGAAGAGCTGTTGGACAGTGCCCAAGCCCAGAGTTCAGGCCCCATGACTCACACACACACACACACACACACACAGACATACACACACAGACACACACACAGAAAAAAAAAAAAAACACCTAAAAGGTCAGAGACAGAGCTAAAGCCTCAAGTTCAAGCCAAATGACTGACCAAAAAAAAAAGAAAAGAAAGAAAAAAAGTCTCCAAGACTTTCCTACCGACTGACTTCAAACTGTAATCCTTGGGCTGGGAAGGTGGCTCAGTGGTAGAGCGCTTGCCTTGCATGCCTGAGGCCCTGGGTTCGATTCCTAGCACCACATAAGCAAAAAGAAAAAAGCCGGCAGTGGCGCTGTGGCTAAAGTGGTAGAGCGCTAGCCTTGAGCTGAAGAGCTGAGGGACAGCACCCAGGCCCAGAGTTCAGGCCCCATGACCAGACTCAAAACAAACAAACAAACAAACTGTGATCCTTAGGTTCAGCTTTGTGAGTAACTAGGATTACAGGTGTGAGCCACCAGTGCCCAACTGCTTTGTTTGTTTGCTAGTCCATGAATAAACACATAAAGAAAATTAGTTCAGAAACGTTTTTTTTGGTCAGTCATGGGGCCTGAACTCTGGGCCTGGGCGCTATCCCTCAACTCTTCAGCTCAAGGCTAGCGCTCTACCACTTGAGCCACAACGTACCACTTCCAGCTTTTTCTGCTTATGTGGAGCTGAGGATTCAAAGCTAGGGCCTCATGAAGGCTTGGGAAACACTCTACCATTGAGCCACCTTCCCAGCCTTTCAGAAACATTTAAATTCCCCCATGAGGGGGCTGGGAAGGTAGCTCAGCGGTAGAGTGCATGCCTTGCAAGCATGAGGCCCTGGATTCGATTCCTCAGCACCACATAAGCAGAAAAAGCCGGAAGTGGCGCTGTGGCTCCAGTGGTAGAGAGCTAGCCTTGAGCTGAAGAGCTGAGGGACAGCTCCCAGCCCCAGAGTTCAGGCCCCATGACCGGCAAAAAAAAAATAAAAATAAAATAAAAATAAAAATAAAAAAATAAATTCCCCCACGATTTTTTCCTTGCTTTTTTTTCTTCATTATGCATGGCTTATACATTCTTCAGCTTGTAAAATATAATATTTCATTATATACTGTTTTATTTTCAAGTTGTTTTATTTGTAATCACACAAAAGGGTTTTAATTCAACATGTCAGTTTCTAAGTGTAACACACCTTGATCAATGTTGCTCCTTCAATCATTCGTCCCTATTTCTCCCAACCACACCCACCCTCAAATTGCCCAGTTCCATTTTCACACATGTATATTGAATGTAAGGCCCTTTGCTTGCTAGGCAGATTCTCTACTGCTTGAGCCCTGTTAGAAATGGCTTGCAATGTTGGGGTATTATAAGAAAAAATTACCTTGAAAGTAACTCAGCAAGCCAGGCACCGGTGGCTCACACCTGTAATCCTAGCTACTCAGGATGCTGATATCTGAGGATCTCAGTTCAAAGCCAGGCTGGGCAGAAAAGTCCCCTGGAGACTCTTATCCCCAATTAGCCACTTAAAACTGTGTTGTGTTGCTCTGTGGCTCTAGTGGTAGAGGACTAGCCTTAGCACAAGGTATTTACATTAAAAGACTTTGAAATAAGGTTAACAGTACACAGGGCTGGGAATATGGCTTAGTGGTAGAGTGCTTGCCTAGCACATGTGAAACCCTGGATTTGATTCCTCAGTACCACATAAACAGAAAAAGCCAGAAGTGGTGCTGTGGCTCAAGTGGTAAAGTGCTAACCTTGAGCAAAAGAAGCTCAGGGACAGAGCCCAGGTCCTAAGTTCAAGCCCCATGATCAGCAAAAATATAAAAAATAAAAAATAACATTATACAAATAATCCCAAAACATACTGATACCCTCTGCTAATTCTTGAACTATCTAAGGTAAGTCTTCAGAGGTATATTAATTCTTTAGGGAACAACCAGTTAGGATAAAAACCTTACAGTTTGTTCAAGAGGAAGTGGAAGTGTACTCATTACCTCACTCATGTAACTGTAACCCTCTGTATAGTATCTTTACAATTAAAAAAAAAAAAAAAAAAACCTTACAGTTTAAAAATCCTTCTTATCCCAAAGCAGTTCCTCTTTCCCTTTACTTGCTAATGTAATAAACAAGAGCCAAACCACTAGGGCAGGAACTTTTTTTTTTTTTTGTCTGTCTGGGGGCTTGAACTCTGGGTCTGGGTAATGTCTGTTAGGTTTTTAAAAAGAGGTAGCCAAGTAAGAACAACACCATGCACGTGGTATTCAGGTAAGGGGTAGGTTTATTCATCGTTCTGGCTGGCACCAGGCCATGTTGGCCCTCCACGTGGCTAGGAAAGGCCTGGGAATGAGAGCTGGGAAAGAGAGAGAGCTGGGAAAGAGGAGAGAGCTGGGATAGAGAAGAGAAGGAAAGAGCTGAGAAAAGAGCTAGAAAAGAGAGCGTCTGGGCCTGGGCTAGGCCTTATCTAGGGTATGGGCAGAGAAAGGTGTGGCCACATCAAATTCAGATGTAACCTCAGCGGATGAGACCTCTTCCAGGTATGCAGGTAACTGGGTTGAGACTTTGCTGCCAGGAGGGTGGAGTCTGCTCGCCATCCTGGAGCAGACCTTACATTGTCCTTTAGCTCTTCTGCTCAAGGCCAGCACTCTACCACTTGAGCCACAGCACCACTTGCTGTTTTCTGGTAGTTAATTGGAGATAAGAGAGTCTCATGGACTTTTCTGAACCTCTATTCTCAGATCTCAGCCTCTTGAGTAGCTAGGATTATAGGCATAATCCACTTGTGCCTGGCTAGGCCAGGAACTTTTAAGCAATTCACTTAGATAGGAAAGATGGCTTTTTTTCACATCAGGTTCCTAGTCCTTTTTTGCCTTCATTTTTGGAGGTCTTGAAATTATGCCTGGTAATGACCAAATGAACCATAATCTTCCTTCCTACCTGTGCTTCCTGTTAGATGGGATTACAAGTATGAATCAGCAGATCTGGTCTGTTATTTGTTGATGAGGTTTTGCTAACTTTTTGCTCTGGCTGGACTTGTATTTTGATCCTTCCAATCTTTGCCTCTTGAGGCAAAGGAATTATTGTAAGGTTTGCCAAAACGAAACTGCCACGTTATTCAGGCAAAAAAGTTCATTGGGGAAGGGGCAAACAAACTCCCGAACTGCAGGAGATGGAGGAATGCAGACAGAGAAGGGAAAGAAAAAGACCAAGGGACTTGTACAGGTAGAACCACATCAGAAGTGGAAGTGATCTCAGAGCCATGGGAGCCACTAAACTGTCCAAAGGAGTCCAGGATAGTTCAGAAAGTGACATCAGTGTATAAGGAAGTAACCTCAGAGTCTGGGATCCTTTGCTGACTCACAGTCAGGTTATTGACAGTCAGGTGATTACTGGTTTCAGGCAGGTGAAGAGGGGGGAGGGAGGAAGACTGTTCTCCCAGGCAGACCTATTAAGGTGTACAAGACCATATGAAGCCAAATATCTGTGTTCTTTCTCTGTTAGATGTCATTAACATTGGGATTTGTAATATAGTCACTGTCCACAATCTGTATTTCCTTTATCCTTCCTGTCCACAGAAAAGCCACACTTTGAGAGATTGAATCAGGGGTTTTTAGTAGAAAGGCTGCCACTGTAAGGAGACTCACCTCCCAAAAAACTGGCAGCCTCCAAGGCAGTTCACACAAAGCTTATGAAGGTAAAAATTACCTGATTGGTATGAGGAACTAAGCCTATCAAAAGCATGTTTACAGAAAAGCAAAGCCAGCTAGGTGGAGCAATCACAAGCTTAGAGCAAAAATTCCCTGGAGGGAGACTTTCCCAAGGAGCTAAACAACACATGATACCTCTGCAATTCAAAGGATGACCTATATCACCTCTTTAGTGCTTGATAAACCATTATACAGCTGCAGTTCAAAGAAAGACTTATACCGCCTCTAGAGTTTTCTGGACTGGGTGAAAAGTCTCCATCATCTATTAAGATGCCAAGATGAAGGTGAGGAGAAGATGGTGTTACTTAGACCCTGTGTCCATATTTCACCATCCCAGTTTTGTAATTTTTTTTTTTTTTGCCAGTCCTGGGGATTGAACTCAGGGCCTGGGTGCTGGCCCTGAGCTTTAGTCCTCAAGGCTAGCACTCTACCACTTGAGTCACAATGCCACTTCTGGCTTTTTCTGCGTATGTGGTATTAAGGTATCAAATCCAGGACTTCATGCATTCTAGGCAAGCACTCTACCACTAAGCCACATTCCCTGCCCCCAGTGTTGTCATTTTGAAGATCAAGTATGATAGGGGAACAATAGAAGATCAATCAGTTGTTGAACCTACCCTTTTATTTTGCTCCAAAACTAACTCGAAGAAAGCCATCAGATATTATTTATTAAAATTATAAACATTCAAAAGAATTTAAGATCATTCAGATATTTATTTTCTTCCAAGACATCCTGAGATCCATTTAACCTTACAATTTACCAGCAAAGAGGTGAGGGTGATCTGGGATGGGTTCATGAGCTGTAAATTAAGTGTACAAAGAGCAATGAAGCATTTCATTAGAGTGCTGTGTAAATGTAACAGCTGGCTTGTGTTGTCAGTTACAAACTACAGACCACCTGCATAGCCAAACCTGCCTACCAAGTATATCAAAGAGATAGAATACTGTGTAGAAGGGCTGGGAAGGTGGCTCAGAACGCTTGCCTTGCATGCATGAGGCCCTGGGTTCGTTCGATTCCTCAGGACTACATAAGCAAAAAGAAAAAAGTTGGAAGTGGCGCTGTGGCTCAAGTGGTAGAGTGCTAGCCTTGAGCTGAAGAGCTGAGGGACAGCGCCCAGGCCCAAAGTTCAGGCCCCACGACCTGATCCCAAAAAAAGAATACTGTGTAGAAGCCGATTTGGTAAGTTGGAGTACCAATTCACATTGCATATCCAGTTGGAGAAACTTTAAGATTAATCTGGAAATGTGAAGGCTCCTCTAGGAATGTTCCACTGGACAAAGATTTGTAATGTTATTAAAATGTGCTTGTATTATTACAATTTGATTGCTCTCATGGTTAATAGTTCAGGATTATTTCAAGAGAATTCAACCTTGAAGACTTCTCTGTATTTATCATAATTACGTGTGTGTGCGCGCGCCAGTCTTCAGACTTGAACTCAGGGACTAGATGCTGTCCCTAAGCATTTTTTGCTTAAGGCTAGCACTCTACTACTTGAGCCACAGCTCCACCTCTGGCTTTTTGGTGGTTAATTGCAGATAAGAGTCTCACAAGTAGTTCTACCTGAGCTGGCTTCAAACTGGGATCGTCAGATTTTAGCCTCCAGCCCTTTATTGTAACATTTTTTTTGGGGGGGGGGGGTCCGGTTGTGGGGCCTGAACTCTGGGCCTGGGCGCTGTCCCTCAGCTCTTCAGCTCAAGGCTAGCGCTCTACCACTTGAGCCACAGCACCACTTCCGGCTTTTTTCTTTTTGCTTATGTGGTGTTGAGGAATCAAACCCAGGGCCTCATGCATGCAAGACAAGCGCTCTATCACTGAGCCACCGTCTCAGTCCTATTGTAACATTTTTATACATGTATTGTAATGAACTTGAATCAAACTTTATCTTGTAACTTTTTTTTTTTTTTTTTTGTCGGTCTTGGGGCCTGAACGCTGTCCCTCAGCTCTTCAGCTCAAGGCTAGTGCTTTACCACTTGAGCTACAGCGCCACTTCCAGTTTTCTGGTGGTTTATTGGAGATTAGAGTTTCACGGACTTTCCTGCCCGGGCTGGCTTTGAACCATGATCCTCAGATCTTAGCCTCCTGAGTAGCTAGGACTGCAGGCGTGAGCCACTGGTGCCGGCTCTTGTAACATTTTTATTGTAACTTTTTTAAACGTGTACTGTAATGAACTTGGATCAACCTTTACCTTACTGAGCAAATAGATTATGATGTTTCTTACAAGTATCTTTTTTTTGTGTGAATGTATAATAAGTATGGAATAATTAACTTTCAAAGCTTCTTGTTGAAGCTAGTGAGTTATTATGAAAGAAGTTCACATGTAAGTGTGGGAACTAGAACATGTCATTTCACCTGAAAAATGTCTTGGGTTTTTAAGTTTAAAAAAAAAAGTGGAGTACATTTGATGTTCACAGTTAATTCTCACAGTACCAACTGTTGCCTAGCATATGGTATTCTGGTGGCTACACCTGGACAGGGCAAAACTGTGCTACTAGAGAAGCAGAAGTGTTAGATTCAATCGGAGAAGCCCTGGGGACATCACAGGGCAAAGCCTGAGTTGAACCACCAGGTGCCAGATTTGATCAAAGGCCTCCCAGGACAAAGGGAAGCCACAGATCAGAGGAAAGAAGGAGGAGCTACAAGGTGGGGAATGCAGATAGAGTGTCCACATGGTACTGGGGGGCTTAATCTACTCTATGTCCAGTACACCACTGCACCACCAACAGAAGATATCTGTGATGAATACAAATACCATGGCAGCTGGAAGCCTGGGTTTAGGGGAAAGGAAACCTTGGGCCTGCTCAGGCCTGGCAGCTGCAGCCTTCACTACAGTGCGCTTGTGAGCAAGGAACTAAACCGTTCTAGATCTTCAGTGTATTTTCTTTTCCTCCTTTTCCCTAAATGATTTTATTTGAAATTAATATTATTGCCTTCACATAAAACCTTTAGTTTCTTTTCTTTTTTCTTTTTCTTTCTTTCTTTCTTTCGTTCT